>NW_028093984.1:0-648 GCF_014824575.4 Sturnira hondurensis | reverse complement strand
CAGCATTAAATGACACCCTAGATGAAATGGACCTAATTGATATATATAGAGCCCTTCATCCTAAAGAAGCTAAATACACATTCTTTTCAAATGCACCTAGAACATTTTCAAAGATAGATCACATGATAGAACACAAAACGAGTCTCAATAAATTCAGGAAAATAGAAATCATACAAAGCATTTTCTCTGATCACAAGGGACTGAAATTGGAAACCAACTCCACAGGAAAAAACCCAAAACACCCAAGATCATGGAGACTGAATGGTATGCTATTAAACAATGAATGGGTCAAGATTGAAATTAGGGAAGAAATCAAAAAGCTTCTGGAAACAAATGAAAATGAACTCACAACAACCCAAAACTCATGGCACACAGTGAAGGCAGTCCTGAGAGGGAAGTTCATAGCAATCCAGGCCTACCTAGAGAAGATAGAAACATTTCAAACAAACAACCTAACCCGACGCCTCCAAGAACTCGAGGAACAGCAACAACAAAGACAGCCCAGAGCAAGTAGAAGAAAGGAAATAACCAAGATCAGAGCAGAATTAAATGACATAGAGACTAAAAGCACAATTATAAGGATCAATGAATCCAGAAGTTGGTTTTTTGAAAAGATAAACAAAATTGACAAGCTTTTAAGTAGGCTCA
>NW_028093983.1:0-600 GCF_014824575.4 Sturnira hondurensis | reverse complement strand
ACCATTGGTCTTGATTTAAAAGATACACAGCATGTAAAATAAAAATGCGTGGACAGTTTTCCAGTGTGATAAAATATATTAATCGTGGCTCAAAACATGATTCATGAAGAATTTCTACAAGCAAAACTCAGTGAAATGGTATACAAAATTAGTTTTAGAAAATCAATAACTTCCATGATATAGATGGTTAGAAAATATGATGGTACAAAAACATTAACTTAAAATAGCAACATACAAAACATTGGAAATATGCCAGGATAAATACTTTATTTTGTAGAACCCCTATAAAGAAACTTTCCATCACGGCTGAAAATCACAAAGAAAGTCTGAAAGTTACAAAAGAACAATCCCTCATGCTTGGATAACATAATAAAATGATATAAAGATGGCAACTCCCACTAAGTCAATTTATATATGTAACATGATGTCATTAAAAATTTACTTTAAAGTTTATATACAAAAATAAACAAATTTGAAAATGTAGGCACACCAAAAAGATCAATGAAGGTGTGTAGCGATAAGGAATTGAGTGTGTTGTAGGCATATGAATTTGATGAACAGATTTCAGGAAAAGAAGGGGAAATTACAGAGAGTAGATCC
>NW_028093982.1:0-561 GCF_014824575.4 Sturnira hondurensis | reverse complement strand
TCTTGTTGGCCTCAGCTTCTTAAATTGATCTGTTCTGGTTCCCTGTGTTTATGGTGTGAACTTCTGTGGTAGGATACCTGGGAAATTCAGTGGTGCATTCTCCTGTAGGTATCTTGGTGTTCTCCACTTCCACCTACTCCTCTGGTTGGTTTCCAGCTGGTCGAACTAGCTGCAGCAGCCTGAGGGGCTGTTAGTGTGGCCTTTCTCACACCTCAGTGAGCTCACCTGGTCTCACCAGTAGCCTCCCCAGATCCACACTGGTGCCGCTCTTCCTCGCCCCACTGAGAGCAGATTTTTACTTAGACTTTCCAGCCCTGGTCTGGTGTGAGGGCCCTCGCTCCCAGCCAGGCTTTCCTGGTCTCAAAGGCTTCCTCACGGACCTTTCTCAGTGCTGTGGCTGAACACATGGGGCAACTCACAATTCTCCCAAGCCTACAGCCACAGCCTGACTCCCGGCACTTCTCAGTCTGCGCCCCGCTGGTTAGTGAGGGAGCTGATGGCTGGCTCTCTCCAGGGGCCCAGCCAGCAGCCCGAGACTCCAGGAGACTATTTGAGAGCTGG
>NW_028093981.1:0-999 GCF_014824575.4 Sturnira hondurensis | reverse complement strand
TAATTTTGAAAGAATTTTCCCTTTATTCATTGTCATAAAGCATCCTGGCTTGAAATAAACTAAAATATAGATGCTTAATTCTTCAGACTCATTAGCAAGGCAGACTACCACTTTTGAAGTTCTGCATTACTCAAAGAAAAGCTGTGGAAAAGGCAGAAGATTTGAGTAGTTCTCTGTGCCCCTAGAGAGGTACATGATCTTATTCTTGAATGGGGTGGGTGAGCCCTGGGATTAGCTGAAGTAGAACTATGAGGCAGTTCTTTAAAATATGGAAGCCCTTGCTGGTGTAGCTCAGTGGATTGAGCTCAGGCCTGCGAACCACACGATTGCGGTTCGATTCCCAGTCAGGGTACATGCCTGGGTTGTGGTCCAGTTCCCACCAGGGGACTCACAAGAGGCAACCATACATTGATGTTTCTCTCCATCTCTCCTTCCCTTCCTCTCTAAAGATAAATAAATAAAATCTAAAATAAATAAATAAATAAAAAATAAAATATGGCCATGTTGTGGCCCTGGCTGGTGTAGCTCAGTGTACTGAGCGCGGGCCTGTGAACCAAACAATCACGGTTCGATTTCCAGTCAGGGCACGTGCCTGGGTTGTAGGCCAGTTCCCAGCACGGGACACAGGAGAGGCAACCATACATTAATGTTTCTCTCCCTCTCGCCTCCCCTTACCCTCTAAAGATAAATAAATAAAATCTTAAAAAAGAAAGACAGAAAGGAAGGAAGGAAGGAAGGAAGGAAGGAAGGAAGGAAGAAAATATGGTCATGTTGCTTTGTCTGAAGGGAACCTCTAGACTCTTTTAAATATTTATATTAAAATGTAAGTATAAAATAACTTATAAATCAAATAAAAATGATATTAGTCATCTATACCTCTGTATGTTAACTTCTATATAACTAAATTCAGGACTATGAAATGAAAAAATTATAATCTACTATTAAAATCTTCTCATCTGATAATTTCAAAATCATCTTGGCTAAATGTTTTTTTTATTG
>NW_028093980.1:0-1901 GCF_014824575.4 Sturnira hondurensis | reverse complement strand
CTCTCCTGTGAGGCTGGAAGTTTTTCCCACCATTGCAATCCCTGCAGGTTTTAAAGGCCTGAGGTTTTGAGGCTTTATTCCCTGCACTGGAATGCTGAGTTGTGTGGTCTTTCTCAATCCTCAGGTATTCTTCCTGGTTATTGGCATAGAAATGTGGGACCACCTGGTCTGCCACAGCTGCCTTACCCACCCAGTGTAGCAGTCACCTCCTTGCTCTGGGTCCTCTCTGCCCTGGCTGCCTGACTCTGCACCTCCTACCAGTCTGAATGAATGAATGAATGAATGAATGAACGAATGCTGCATCTTGGCTGGAAGTTAATTCCTTTATTCCTAATGAACTTGTGTAGTGGGGAGGTGCTCTGATGTCTGCTGGTCTCCTCATGAGTCTGGAGTCAGCTATGGGTTAGCTAGGGTGTGCCTCCTAACCTTGGCTCGGCTTTTAAATACACTAGTGGCTCGGCTATTGTGGTTGATGTAGGGAGGCTTTGGCTGGGAGAAGTGAGCTCTGTCCACATGGCCCCTCCTCCTCTGGAAGTTCCATCTGGATTGTTCACACACCCCAGCCAGAATTCTGAGTAAGAACAGCTGAAATGACAAGGCATGGTAAAACGTACTGTCACTTTCACCTCATTTATTGGCTAAAACAAATAGAAATTCATAAGTCCACCCCAGTTTCAAAGGTGGAGAAATGTCTCCTTCTATGGATTGGAGGAGCTTCATAGTCACATTGCCAAAGACTGGAAACAGACAAAAATTGGGGACAAGTCTGCAAACTGTCTACCTACCGCTTGTGTAAATTCCAATTCAGTCAAGTTTTATTTCTGCATCCCCCACCTGAACAGCTCAATGATCACAGACAAAAAAGTGAGAGTAAAAATATGTTTAATGAGCCGATGTGGAAATTCCACTCTAGAGGGCCAAACCCTCTGAATATGAGCACAACCACCCCTGCTCCTGGCCTCAGGCTTGCCATTTCTAGGCTGAAAAGAAATAAAACTTTTCCTTCCAGATTTCTTGAGTCCAGGGACTTAACTCATGGATTAACAGAGCTGGGGAGTTCTTCCTTTCCTGGTGCCATCTCATGGGCTTCGTCGTGTAGATAGTGCTTTTCTTTTTATTGGCCTTCTCTCCACATAGTCACAATGATGCCCAATCTGATACTTGTATTTGTTGGGGGTGTGGTGCCTGTGGATGGCTGTTGCATTTGAAATGCAGATACAATAGGTAATGGAATTTGAAAGAGGAGGGGGTGTTGTTGTATTAGTTTCTCTGTGAATATCCTGAATGTGCGAGGTGAGAAGAGATGAGAATTACTGGAGACTTCAAGTTACCCATGAGGAAGGGCATTAATTGATTGCACAAGTGCCCATCATGCCAAGTTTCTTTCCAGTGGAAGGCAGTTTCTGTGACCACTAAGTATTTACTTATGCAAAGAAAAATCTCTAAATTTTTTTATTTGGTCTTACTATGGTATTTTTGGCATCTATAATAATGATTATATTTTGGAAATCTTTGATTGCTTGAAGCTTTTTTTCTAAGTCCTCACCCTAGGATATGTTTATTGACTTTACAGAGAGAGGAAGATTGGAAAAGAGAGAGAGGCGAATATCAATGTGTGAGAAAAACCATTGATTGCTTGCTTCCCTATTTAGCCCCAAAAGGATGAACCCTTAACCTAGTATGTGCTGTACTTGGAATTGAACCACAACCTTTTGGTGTATGGGACAATGCTCCAACAAACTGAGCCATTTATGTGCAGAGATTACAAAAATACAGATGCACTTATTACAAGGGTGTGTTGAGTTTAAGATGGCACTAAGCTTAAAGAGAAGTTCTTCCACAATAAAGACTTCAATAAATGAAAGCTTTATTTATTTGGAAATAGGGAGGGGCTTCAAGGC
>NW_028093979.1:0-790 GCF_014824575.4 Sturnira hondurensis | reverse complement strand
CAGCGTCAGAATTTACATCTCCCACCCTTCCCGCTACGCAGTCATAAACAAAGACCGCGGCACATTCCAGATTTCGACCCCACGGCAACTGCGACCTGCACGCGACCTTCAGACACGCCATTCACAGCGTCCAGCTTGCAGCAAGTGAGAAATGAGAAAAGGAGGTACTTCCACCAGATAATGTTAAGTGTTCACATGTTATGCATCAATATCCAAGTAAATGAGCAAACCCAGGGACAGAGAAACTACACACTGTGAGTTGCTCTTGAAAAGAGACCATGAGCCCTGGCTGGTGTAGCTCAGTGGATTGAGCGCGGGCCTGCGAACCAGAGGATCGCAGTTCAATTCCCAGTCAGGGCACATGCCTGGGTTGCAGGCCGGTTCCCTGCAGGCCAACTCCCAGCAGGGGATGCACGAAAGGCAACCATACATTGATGTTTCTCTCCCTCTCCTTCCCCTCTAAAGATAAATAAATAAATAAATAAAATCTTTAAAAAAAAAAAAGAAAAGAAAAGAGACCATGATTATTTCTTAGAAATGAAAGGAGAGGGGCCTTCCTGTCACCTGCAGCCTCAACCACTCCCTCGGAGCGCCATCAGGAGTGTCATCTGACACACAGGCTGTGTCAGGTGCCGCGTCATCTGTGCTTCTTTCGCTGTTGGACTCAGACTGCCCAGCAGACAAGTGCCTCTGCATCCCGCATCTGGTACAGTGTCTCGGACGCAGAACAAAGGACACGGCCCCTGAGAGGTCTCCCCCTCCCGTCTCTGTCTGCAGCACCTCCACAGGT
>NW_028093978.1:0-2395 GCF_014824575.4 Sturnira hondurensis | reverse complement strand
TTGTGTCTTCCTTGATTTCTTTCTTCAGTGTTGTGTAGTTTTCTGCATACATGTCTTTTATTTCCTTGATTAGATTTATTTCCAGATATTTTATTTTTGTTTTTGCTATATCAAATGGGATTTTTTCTTGATTTCTGCTTCTGCTGATTCATTGTTAGTATACAAAAATGCCTTTGATATCTGGATATTGACTTTGTATCCCACTGTTTTGCCAAATTCATTTATTAGTTCCAGCAGTTTTTTTGGTAGAGTCTATAGGATTTTCCATGTACACTATCATGTCATCTGCAAACAATGACAGTTTTGTTTCCTCCTTTCCAATTTGGATGCCTTTGCCTAATTGCTGAGGCTAAAACTTCCAATACTATATTAAATAGAAGTGGTGAAAGCAGACACCTTGTCTTGTTCCTGATCTTAGTGGAAAAGCTTTTAGTTTTTGCCCATTGAGTATGATGTTGGCTGTAGGTCTTACATATATGGCTTTTATTATATTGAGGAATGCTCCCTCTATTCCCACTTTGCTGAGTACCTTTATAATAAATGGGTGTTGTACCTTATCAAAAGCTTTTTCCGCATCGATTGATATGACCATGTGGTTGTTGTCTTTGCTTTTGTTTATGTGCTGTATTACATTTACTGATTTGTGAATATTGAACCATCCTTGCATCCCTGGGATGAATGTCACTTGGACGTGTTGTATGATCTTCTTGATGTATTGTTGCATGCCATTTGCCAATATTTTGTTGAGGATTTTAGCATCTATGTTCATCAGTGATATTGCCCTAAAGTTTTCTTTCTTTCTTGTGTCTCTATCTAGTCTTGGAATTAGGATGATGCTGGCTTCATAACAAGAGTTGGGGCGTTTCCCATCATTTTGGACTTTTTGGAATAGTCTCTGAAAAATAGTAGTTTGCTCTTCCTTAAATGCTTTGTAGAATTCTCCTGTGAAACCATCTGGTCCGGGGCTTTTGTATGATGGGAGTTTTTTGATTACTGCTTCAATTTCATTTGCTGTTATTGGTCAGTTCAGGCTTTCTACTTCTTCTTCTTTGAGTTTTGGAAGATTATATTTTTCTAGAAATTTGTCCATTTCATCTAGGTTTTCAAATTTCTTGGCATACAGTTCTTCAAAGTAATTCCTTACAATACCTTCTATTTCTGTGGTATCAGTTGTAATCTCTCCTCTTTCATTTCTGATTGTGTTTATTTGGGTCCTCTCTCCTCTTTTCTTAATGAGCCTACTTAAAGGCTTGTCTATTTTGTTTATCTTTTCAAAAAACCAACTCTTGGATTCATTGATCCTTAGAATTGTGCTTTTAGTCTCTATGTCATTTAATTCTGCTCTGATCTTGGTTATTTCCCTCCTTGTACTTGCTCTGGGCTGTCTTTGTTGTTGTTCTTCGAATTCTTGCAGGCATCGGGTTAGGTTGCCTGTTTGAAATGTTTCTATTTTTTTTAGGTAAGCTTGTGTTGCTATGAACTTCCCTCTCAGGACTGCCTTGGCCGTGTCCCATAAGTTTTGGGTTGTTGTGCATTCATTTTCGTTTGTTTCCAGAAACTTTTTGATTTCTTCCCTAATTTCAATCTTGACCCATTCATTGTTTAATAGCATACCATTCAGTCTCCATGATTTTGGGTGTTTTGGTTTTTTTCCTGTGGGGTTGGTTTCTAATTTCAGTCCCTTGTGGTCAGAGAAAATGCTTGGTATGATTTAAATTTTCTTGAATTTGGACTTCTGCCAAGATGGAGGCATAGGTGGAAACACTGTGCCTTCTCCCACAACCAAGTTTGAATACCACAAAAGTTTTGGAGAACTAGGACACACCCAAAGACCAGAAAATGGAATTATACGGAAGTCCGACAGCTACGAACTGTTCAACGGGGACGGTAAGAGAGGCGGAGCCAGCAGCCAAGCTGGGTCAGGCAAGACAGATCCCCCAACCTAGGCACTAGGGCACGGGCAGCCCAAAGCCAGTCGGGGTTCGGGGCAGACTGACCAAGGTCGCACATTCGCGCACAGTGAGACGGACCACGCAGGCCCCAGGGGACGAACCCAGTGGTAGAGGGCTGACAGGGGTGGCACACTCGCGTGCCGTGGAGCGAGGCACGTGGGCCTGGTGACGGTGGTGGCTGCGGTGCCGGTGGGGGTCTCAGCAGCGAGCAGAAGAGGGAAGCCATTGTCCCTCTTTGACCCTGCCCCCACATACAACGTCACAACCCAGCGACTGAGTTGCCCTGCTCTGGTGAAAACCTAGGGCTCCGAACCTGGTACTTAACAGGCACAAACAGCCCAAAAGATGGCGCAAGAGGAACTCAAAGTTCCAGAGCCAATAACTCTAAGCCACCAACAGATTGCCAGCCTCTCAGAAGCCCAATTTAAAACACTGTTTATCAG
>NW_028093977.1:0-1348 GCF_014824575.4 Sturnira hondurensis | reverse complement strand
CTCCATTTTTTAAGTCCCTCGCCTCACCTCGTGACCACGCTTGCTGCAGCGGCTGCGGCAGAGTGGCGCCCGAAAAACAGGGACCCAGAAAAAGGGGGTCTGGAATAACAGGGACCCGGAAAAAGGGGGTCTGGGGGGACCTAAAGAGTCCTAATCGCGAGGATAGAGGAGCCCGAGAGGACCGCTGCTACGGGGACGGTAAGTTAAAAGTAAAAGTAGCAGGGAGCGGGGTTGGAGAGTTCATAATCATGGGGATTTCACATTCATCAGATCGGGGACTTTTTGAACAAGTCCTTTGCTCCCTATTGAGGGGGCGAGGCATTGCTACCTCTAAGAGTCAAATACATCGTTTTGTAGATTTTATTCAACAAGTTTGCCCTTGGTTCCCGGAAGAAGGTACTATTAATATGGAAATTTGGAAAAAGGTAGGAGAACGTATTCGTGAGCACTACTGTGCTCACGGCCCAGAGAAAACTCCTGTTGATGCATTTTCTTTGTGGACACTAGTGAGAGATTGTCTTAGAGGAGATTCTGAGTTTGAAAAATGGGAACGTGGGACTCGCAGTAGCCTGCGAGCCACTCGTTCGGCAGAGGATCTTTCTCGCCCTGCACCTCCAGCGCCGACTGCCCCACCTCCAACGCCCCGGTCTGAGGAACCTGATCTTAAGGCGGCAACTAATTTTAAGGTGGCGACTAATTTTAAGGTGGCAACTATTCAATCGAGGCCGCCAAACCCTGACGAAGTAGATTGGGGAGATCTAGCAAGTCAAGCAGAACCTGGATAGCTCAGTCGGTAAAACATCAGACTTTTAATCTGAGGGTCCAGGGTTCAAGTCCCTAGATAGTATGATCCTCATTCTCCTAAACTGTTAGTGTCACATTCCTTATTTGTTCTTAACTTTTTAACTTTAGATGTAGAGAGACGGTCTGCAGCTGATCGGCATTGGGGGCCGCGTATGCGGCATTACCCGTTGGTTTATTAGAGAGACCCCATAGATGGGTCTCGTCATAGACCTGACCCCTCCCATGGGGAAGAAGGCATGTTTGTGTTTTTCCAACAGATGCAGAAGCCCCTCGTTAGCTTCCCGAACGCTGTGTCAGACATGCCCAGAAGCAAGATGAGCCGGCTGCGGAGACGGCTGGCATGCCTGACAATACAACCTCGTCTCAACCACCCGGAGCGAGCTCAGAGAAGAATCCAACGCCTAGCGATTTTGCTGAGCCTTTTGTAAATGCTGAGAATTCAAGTGAAGACTGAAGAATATTGGACTTTTGTCCCTCATCCTCCCATGATGTATCCTGTAACCTGGAACGATAATGACTTTGTCCCTGTTTATGTTAACAATAC
>NW_028093976.1:0-1109 GCF_014824575.4 Sturnira hondurensis | reverse complement strand
AATCCTGAGTTCAGCGGGTCCTAGAGGTTCTCAATGAGGAACTGCGGGCCTAAGTTCCACTTGATTATGGTGACAGCCAAAGGGGATTGTGGTTACAGCCAACTCTGAGTCCAGCAGAACTCTTTCCCACAATGCTCCTGAAACTGCAAGAGTCCAAGTTGGTGGTGCTTGTCCCTGCCAGAACAATAAGTAGAGGTAAGGACTGAGTCTTTATGGGCGCTTTATTCCGATGCCAGGGATCTGAGAAGATGATGGGTTATGTCCCCTCAAAAACCGTCTGAACATCTCATCTCAAGCCGATCTACTTATAAGGGGAAGAGAGGGCAGGTAAGGGGTTTGGAAAAAAAGAATAATTGGATAACAGTCACGGATTTTCCTAGTACTTCATTAGTTGATCAACAGTTCCTCATCTGTGTCACAAATATTCCCTCCCTGCATGCGTCAGGTACCAGCTCCATCACCTGCAGACCCCCGGGCCACAAAGGAGACGGAATTGTCTGTCAGTCTCCCAGGGTCCTGTGGACATGCATTCCTGGAACAAGAGCTTTCCACAGGCATTAATCACTTAAGCCTATCAACTATTACTAAAGCTAAAATCTCTGCCTCTTGCCTTCCCCTATCACTTCCACATAATACAGCCCTCCAATTTTTTAGTATTTGCAAATACTATAAGCCTAACATTCGTTCCAGCACACAAGTGAATGCATTGTACCAGTAGGTTTCTGTTCAGGATCCTGTACAATATAAGAACAACCCTCCCCACCTTCCAGACACTCTAAATACAAACATAAGTATTCTTAAAGTGATACACACTATTCTCATGGTTACCACTCCCAATTTAAGTGAATTTAATGGGAAAAATCATTTTTGAGACTCTACTATGTGCCAGGCACTAAGGTGTGTGCAGTGGTAAACAGAACTGGCATCTCCTCCTGTAAGAAAACTATGGTTTGGCCCTGGCTGGTGTAGCTCAGTGGATTGAGCACGGGCCTGCGAACCAAAGTATCGCGGTTCGATTCCCAGTCAGGGCACATGACTGGGTGGCAGGCCAGTTCCCGTTTCCCTGCAGGGGATGCATGAGAGGCAACCATACATTGATATTTCTCTTC
>NW_028093975.1:0-2978 GCF_014824575.4 Sturnira hondurensis | reverse complement strand
GGAGCACTGGGGCGGCAGGCTGGGAATATAAGGCAGAAATCTGTACTTGAACGAGAATTAAATTAAAAAAAAAGAAATTCGGAAACTCAGCAAAGCCTGTGAGAGGATGGTGTGGTGTGTATTTTACCGCGAACGTGCAGCTCTCACTCTGTGTGGTGCATGTTCGATCGGCTCGAACATCCCACAACCACAGCGTCTGTGCGCCATCCGACCAGGTGGCTGCCATTCAAATAACAACACCTGCTTTGTTCATTGGAACTGGTGAAGGACATAGGTAAAGGTGAGCTCAAGCTCAACCTTGGGTGTCCCACAACTTCGGTGACTTTGGAGACGCAGCAAGTATTTTGGACACAAGTCCCCCAAACTTACCCAGAAAGATCAGCATTTATCTCCATTAGAAGGACTAATGGAGGCTGCAGATGGTCAGCTGAAGTCACCCTGGCTGCGGTGGGCGGGAACCCAGGGAGTGAGCAGCGCCATGTCTGGACCCCCCACCAACACCCCTCTCCCTGAACTGCTCCATCTCCCCCAGGACCAGGGCCTGGCTCCTCATCTTTTTCCACTCTCTTCTGCATTCCCACAGCTCCTTGTCTGCTGGTCATCTGCTGGTCACCTGTTGTGTCGGGGGCTGCAGACCGAGTCCCTCTCAGATGGAGGCAGCAGGAGCACCACATGCTGGCTGTCCCTGTATCCTTGCACGCCACTCATGCCAGCAGCCACCGCCCTCCCAGTGTCTCACTCCCAGCCCTTCTGCACAGGCACCTGCCCTCCTTCTCTGCCCTCCCTGTCTGGGTCCAGCCCTCACCCAGCTGCAGCTTCCCTGGACAGACCCCGCCAAAACTTGCGCATGGCCACCTCTGCCAAGTCACCAGCAGACCTTTCCCCGACCTGGTTGAACATCTCCCAGCAAAAAACAGGTATGTCCCTCAGTCTTCTTCTCAGGACAGAGCTTGTCGCCTCCCTTCCCCCATCCCTGACAGCCTTGGCACAGGCTCCCCTCTCTCTGCCTTGAGGATGGCGTCCCCAGAGCCTGGGTGTGGCCCACTTTGGCTCTCCAGCTGGTTCCAGGCCAGAGAGGTTCTTTACCTTGAGCCTAGGGCTTCACTACGTCTGAGATTCAGGAAGCAGTACCCTCAGGGGGAGTTTTGAGTGGCTTGTTTTTCTGATGAGATTTTCAGAATCTCTGGTGGTCTGGCCTCAGCCAGCCCAGGTGACCAGCCCCTGTCCAGCCCCACTCTGGCCACAGAGCATTTCCCTGCAGGCTCAACATGCCCCACCCTTGTGCTTCCCCCTATTTGAGGGGAGCCCACAGTATCTTCCCCATGACCTCTTACAGCCCTGCCAGGTACCCCACGTGCTCGGCTTGCCTACGTCCCACCAACTGCAGGCATCACACACTCCTGCGTCGCCCTGGATGACCTGCAGATCTGCAGCTCTGGCCTATCTTGCCACCCTGAAGCTCCACCTAGTCAAGGGGAGAGTGTCACCCCACACCTGGCGAGTCACCACTGCTAGCATCCAGCATGCGTGTGGGCTCTGCTTTGTGCTGCGTGACCCCCTCGCACACCCCCACATCTACCACTCGTGCAGTGCTATGTATCAGCCTTATTATTTGGCAGGTGAGAAACTGAAGTGAGAGAGGAGAGACACCTTGCCAAAGGCACATGACCAGCATTCCGCGGTCCTCAGAGTCACACCCCACCACCACACTCTGCTGAGGGGGGCAGTAAGAAGCCTGGGTCCAGCTGCAAAATATGCCCCAGCATGACACGAAAAGCCTCCAAGGCATCAGTTATGTTCGGGTTTCGAAGCCGCTGCAGGAAAATCTCTTCAGTGGTCGGGTTCTACCAAGGTCCTGGCTAGCAGGCCCCCGCAGAGGCCAAAGGGAGCCAGCCTGCTCCACCTTCGAAACTAGCCCTGAGGGCTTGTCTTCTCCTCTTTTTCCACCATCACCACTTCTGCTTCCCTTCCATCTTCTGGCCTTGACCCTCGCTGGGTGGCAGTTCTGTGGGTTCACGGGCCTCCCAGGGTCCTTTCCCCTCACTGACACCCCAAACCCCTGGAATTGTGCTGAGACATCATGGAAACTGAACAGCCCTGAACTGGGCGGGAGTGAGGGGGACGGACCTCCCTCTGTCTATTACAGAGACTCACTTGTGCTGGCCATTCTCTCCCCACACACTTGCCCCTTTCTTGACCCCTCTATGTCCCAGGTTGACGCCTGAATGTGCTCCCCAGGCCCTCTGGGGGCCCCTGCCAGGAGGGCAGGAGGTGACCGGGGTGGGAATTTGGCCTGGATCCCTTGATAGCTCCTCACTGGGCCCATGCAACCCCCCTCCCCACCCTCCCCTCCACCCAGACCTAGGGCAGGAGAAGCTGCTCCTATTCTCAGCACCTGGAGCCCCTCCTATGCATCTCTTCCCCCACCCACAGCTGAAGACCACCCCCAAGTGTCCACCCCTGCACCACCTGGGACCAGGGTTTCTCCTGGGGTCCTGTCAGCTCCACCAGGAAGCTCCCCAGTGGGACGCAGTCATCATCTCTGCATTTCCCAGTGGTGTGAGCCTTGGCTTTCTCCCCTTTTCTTTAAATGTCTAAAGAGATGCTGCACCTTTATTTATACATTATCCTCTGTAACTGACACACTGACTAAAGGTGACATTTACCTGCATTACACTATGTACATTGTGTATGTGTTTGCCACTGGGGAAAACTTTTATTTTCTCTGTATAAGATGTAGAACCATCTAAAGAGCAAACTATCTTAAACAAAGCAAGGATAAATGTAGAAAAATACAAAATAAGAAACAACTGCTTTTAAAATTTAACTTTCCAAAAGTAACTCATGAATTGAGAGCTAATCTGGTAAAAATATTGATGTTTTGAAGGGTGTTGCTGCTCTTCAGGGTTGTCCCCACTTGTTTTTCAACAGACAATCAAGTTTATTCAGGTGAATATTAAATTACTTGTAGAGACCTC
>NW_028093974.1:0-541 GCF_014824575.4 Sturnira hondurensis | reverse complement strand
ACAGGATCATTTAATTCCTAATAGAAATAAATAAGCAACAGGCAGTGGACTTCATTGGTCAAATCAACTAAGATGTGAGTCTTTTATTGTCTTTATACCTGCTAGTTTGTAACCAAATATTTCTGACTTTCCGTGCTCAATTTTGAAACACGAACAAAAACAAAGTCATTGTAATGGGTTCTCGGCTGGTCTTTTTTTTTTTTTTTTTAGATTTTATTTATTTATCTTTAGAGGGGAAGGGAAAGAGAGAAGTATCAATGTATGGTTGCCTCTCATAGGTCCCACGCTGGGACCTGGCCTGCAACCCAGGCATGTGCCCTGACTGGGAATCGAACTGCGATTGTGTGGTTCGCAGGCCCGCACTCAATCCACTGAGCTACACCAGCCAGGGCTCGGCTGGCCTTGACTGTAGTCAAACCTTAGTGCCCCAGAGTTTCACAGTGTGTGGCTAGGATAGCACAGTAGCACAAAGTAGCTTTTCCACCAAGCCAGATATCTTTGGTCTTGCTCTGTTGGTATGAGATGGTTTTCTGGTTGTTTT
>NW_028093973.1:0-548 GCF_014824575.4 Sturnira hondurensis | reverse complement strand
TGGATACTCCTAGCGAGTTCAGATATGGTTATCCAACTAATTGATAAAAATATTGACATAAATGTTACAAAAGTCACTATGAACTCAGCAAATGGAAAACTGAACTGATTAATGCTCTTGCCACTAGATTTCCCACAGGAGGTGGGACTGCCATTCTCTCAATCCAGTTCTGCCCTGCATCCCCACGTCCTTGACTTCTCTCACCAGGTCCTGGTTAGTTTGCTTCTTTAATACCTATCTCTCGCTTGGTCCAAGCTTCTACAACCCTTCCTTTACATCTTTGCAATAGCCTTCCCATCATTCTCCTCACTCAGACTTCATCTCCTCTCCCCTTCCACACACATCCTAAAAAAATTATCCTCTTACACTGTTGCCCAAGCAGCCTTTTTTTCCCCAATTTTTTATTTAATTATTTTTCAAGTACTGTTTTCTGTCTATTACTCCCATCCCATCCCACCCCCGTGCTTCCCCCCTCCCTCCCATTTCCACCCTTCTCAGTTGTTGTCCATGTATCCTTTATATTTGTTCCTCTAAATCCCTCCCCTATT
>NW_028093972.1:0-515 GCF_014824575.4 Sturnira hondurensis | reverse complement strand
TCTGACCAATGAACACATGATATCTTCCCATTTCTTTCATTAGTGCCTTATACTTTTCAGTGTTTAGATCTTTCACCTTTTTGGTTAAATTTATTGCTAATCATTTTTGATGCTATCATAAATGGGATTTAAAAATAATTTTTTTGGAGATAGTAGTTAGTGCATAGAAACACAACTTTTGTATGTGTGTGTGTTGACTGTGTATCCTACAACTTTACTGAATTTTTTTACTAATTTTCACAGATTTTTTTTAAAGATTTTATTTATTTATCTTTAGAGGGGAAGGGAAGGAGAGAGGGAGAGAAGCATCAGTGTATGGTTGCCTTGCGTGTCCCCTGCTGGGAGTTGGCCTGCAGGGAACTGGCCTGCAACCCAGGCATGTGCCCTGACTGAGAATCGAACCTTGATCGTCTGAGTCACAGGCCTGCGCTCAATCCACTGAGCTACACCAGCCAGGGCTGATTTTTTTTTTTTTGGTGAAGTCTTTAGGATATTTTATATATGAGATTATATCA
>NW_028093971.1:0-768 GCF_014824575.4 Sturnira hondurensis | reverse complement strand
TTCTCAGAAGGCTAAGATGTCTTGGGGTTCATTTGTCAAAATCTTTATTAAAGATATTTATTTACTCACTCATCCAACATGCAATTTTTTCTATCAATCAATGCAAATACACATATAATATAGCCACAACGAAGACCATCAACAAAGTGCATGTATGTTTCTCAGGAGCGTACCTATGTCTTGTAATAGAAACCAATAATGTTGTACATTTTCCTTGTTAGAATGCTTTAAAGTAGTTAATGCTGATATTTTATGTCTACTTTTATGATTTAAACAATCTTTTCAAAATATCTTTAAAACATATTTTATTGATTATGGTATTACAGTTGTCCCTTTTTTTCCCTCTCTTTATTCCCCTCTATACTGTCTGCTTCCTCCCATCATCATTCCCTCATCATAGTTCATGTCTATGGGTCATATATAAAAGTTCTTTCGCTTCTTCAGTTTCTATACTATTCTTAATATTACTTCCCCATTCTTTTATTCTACTTCATTCACATTGACTTACTTCCTATCTTTTAATCTGACAATGCCAAACATATTTTTGCCTCAGGGCATTTACACTTACTCTTTCCTGTGTGGAAGGTTCCCTTACTCCATTGAGGTTGATGCTTAAAGGTTACTCTATCATAGTTTTCTTTCTTGTCCACCTTTGTAAAATGGTCGTTTTTTATTTCCATGCAGAATATCCCTTCACTCTGAGGTATTCTTTTAAAAAACTTCTCACCCATTTTGTTCATGAACCACAGGCAAGTAAACATGGATTGG
>NW_028093970.1:0-781 GCF_014824575.4 Sturnira hondurensis | reverse complement strand
TGCTATAGCCCCACAAGTCCTTCCCTGGGGCCTGCCTGTGATTGTGCCTGTTTTAGGTCATTTCCCTTTTGGGGAATCTTACCTGTAATTGGCTAACTGACCAAGAATTGGAGGCCATTTATGGATGAAGGAAAAGAAGCAGAATCTGTGCTCCTGCCAGGGAGTAAGTTTTGTCCCCTTAGTGGCTTATGTTCCAAAGGTCGCTTTCTTCACCTTAGCCATGGGGGGTTACAACTTGTGAAACCAGGCAGGGTGATTCCCAATACTAAAACACAGAAACTGACAAAAAGAGTCACCTAAACTGCGGAGAAAAAGGAAGAACTCCCAACTGAGAGGAAAGGAGGAATCCCCAGAAAAAGTGCTGATGAGATGGAGGCAAGCAATCATTCAGACATAGAGTTCAGAATAGTGGTTATAAGATGCTCAAGGAGCTCAGTGAGAACTATGAGGAACTCTATGGAAGGTACAAGTAACTTACTGGGAACTACATCAGCATGAAAAAAGGACATAGAATTTATGCATACATAAGTGCAAGGAGGAAAAAAAGAAAGCAATCTCTGAGGTGAAAAATACACTACAAGGTAATCAAGTAGGCTAATTTAAGCAGAGGATAGAATCAGTAGGTGGAGGACAAGCAGGGAAAAAACATGCAGTAGTAATCAAAACAAACAGTCTCAAAAAGAAAGAGGATAGTCTAAGGGAGCTGCAGGGCAATATGAAACCTAATACTATTTGTAAGATAGGGATACCAAAAGGAGAAGAAAAAGAACAAGAGGTAGAA
>NW_028093969.1:0-1103 GCF_014824575.4 Sturnira hondurensis | reverse complement strand
GGAACCGGCCTGCAACCCAGGCATGTGCCCTGACTGGGAATCGAACTGTGATTGTCTGGTTCGCAGGCCCGCGCTCAATCCACTGAGCTACACCAGCCAGGGCCGAAAAATTAATATTCTTAAATGTCAGTGCTACCAAAGGCTTTCAACACACCCAGTGCAATCCCTATGAAGATTCCAACAGCATTTTCCCCACATAAGTAGAAAAACAGTCCTAAAATTTATATGGATCCACAGAAGCCCCAGGATAGCCTAAGCAATCCTGAGAAAGAACAAAACAGAAGGTGTCACACTTCCTGATTTAAAGCTAAACTGTAAAGCTACAGTAATGAAAATGGCATAGTACTGGCATAAAAATAGACAATTATACTGAATAGAACTGCAAACCCAGAAATACCCAAATACATGCAGTCAACTAATATTTGACAAGGGAGTCAAGAATAATCAATGGAGAAAAGTCCCTTCAATAGATGAGGCTGGAAAAACTGGATATTCACATGCAAAGAATGAAACTAGACGCTTATAGACTTCCGCCAAGATGGAGGCATAGGTGGAAACACTGTGCCTTCTCCCACAACCAAGTTTGAATACAACAAAGGTTTGGAGAACAAAGACACAGCCAAAGAACAGAAAATTGAATTATACGGAAGTCCGACAACAACGAACTGTTCAACCGGGATGGCAAGAGGGGCGGAGCCAGCAGTGGAGCAGGGTCGGGCAGGAAAGATCCCCTGACCTAGGCGCGCAGGCAGCCCAGACACAGTCAGGGTGCGGGGCAGACTGACCCCTGTTGCATATTCACACACAATGAGACGGACCGTGCAGGCCCCAGTGGGCGAATCCAGTGGTAGAGGGTTGAGGGCGGTGGCACACTCTCGTGCAGTGGGACGAAACGCAAGGGCCCCCGCTGACGGTGGCAGCTGCCGCACCTGTGGCGGCAGCGGCAGCCGCAAGAGGCAGCAGATGGGACCGTCATCGCTCCTCTTTGGCCCCGCCCCCACATACAATGTCACAACCCAGTGACTGAGTTGCTAGGGCTCCGATCCTGATATGTAACAGGCACAAACAGCCCAAAAGATGGCGCAAGAAGAACTCAAAGTCCC
>NW_028093968.1:0-614 GCF_014824575.4 Sturnira hondurensis | reverse complement strand
ATCTTTGAGTACAAGTCCTAGTTCACTCAAGATTTGCATTGTATTTTCCTCATAGTCATACCATATACACCTATACCACCTATACACTTTGTCTTGAGGAAAACAGATAATTGAAGTAGAACTAAAGGCTTATACTCAGCAACCTCACTAAATGCTCTTCTACTTAAAATATTAAAAACTGAGCTCCTAACCCCCCCCCCCCAAACTGTTCTTTCTCCAATCTTGTTCATCTCAGACAATAAATCGTCACCTACATCCTCATGCCCATGAATCAATCCAGGGTCTTTCTTTTACTCATATCCGACACCCAATTCATCCGCAGGTACAGCCAGGCCTTCTTTCAAGTGACATCTCTTAATTCAACATCTCATTATCTGCAGTATCCTTATCCTAGTTCCAGCCACCATCCTCCCTCACTTATTCTCTCAAAGTAACTTCCTAGTGGGTCTCTTCCATCCCATTCTTGGCTCTCTCACTATTGTCAATTCTGTCCAGAGCAGTCAGAATGCCCCTTGCTGATTAAAGGTCAGAGTTCATTGCCACCGCGCTCAGAGCTCTCCCACGACTCCCCACAACAGCCGGGACCTATCGCTCTGAGCCCGTTGTCCTCCCTT
>NW_028093967.1:0-529 GCF_014824575.4 Sturnira hondurensis | reverse complement strand
ACCTTCAGTTTTGCCCTGGCCAGGTGGTTCTGTTGGTGGGAGCGTCCTCCTGTGCACCGGAAGGTGGTGGCTTCGATCCCTGGTGGGGACACGCACAAGAGGCGACTGATCAATGTTTCTCTCTCACATCAACATTTCTCTCCCCCTCCACCCCCGCCAACTTCCTCTTTCTTTGTAAAATCAATAAACGTATCCTTGGGTGAGGGTTAAAAATTAAAAAATAAAGTAAAAGCTTTGGCTTCAGTTTCTTCATCTATAAAAGGGAATAACAGAAACTACCTATTATACCCTGAGAGTTCCGTAAAATCACCCGCGTGAAGCTCCTGGCACGTAGAATACATGCAATAAACTTCAGTCTCCTTCCCCCCCCCCCCCGGCCCCTTTAAATTGCNCTTCCCCCCCCCCCCCCGGCCCCTTTAAATTGCCTCTGATGAAAGGCACAGTCCAGATTCACGGGGGAGGCTCTGTTTAATGTATGGGAGAGCTGCTGCCTGCAGACTCGGCTCTGACAGAGGCCAGGTCCAACTCA
>NW_028093966.1:0-694 GCF_014824575.4 Sturnira hondurensis | reverse complement strand
GTGAGGCAGATTGCCCTCCCCAGTGTGGGAGGGCCTCATCAAAACTGGTGGCGGCCTGAACGAGCACAGGGCGAGGTAAGAAGGAGTTGGTCCTCTCCGTCTGCCTGAGTCCATCCCTGGGTAGGAGGGACGTCAGTGGTCGCGGTCAGAGGGCGGAGGACGGCAGCTAGTTTCCAAGGTGGCCCTTGGCGGTCTCTGCCTCCTGGTGTTCAAGTCGGTTCAGTTCCGCCCCACGGTATGTGTTGAACATGCCAGCATTGGTCTGTGGGACCCACAGGTCCCCAGGGAACTGATGGTGTGTGGCTTCTAGGCTGGGCCAGGGGGAACTTTTGCCACTGTCACCTTGTTCTCTTCGGTCGCTCAGCTTGGAGGAGCCAGCCGCTGCTGTGAGGAGCCTCAGGGAGCCTCAAGTGAGGTCCTCACAGTGAGGAATGGAGAACTTCCCAGTGGGCAGCACCAACGTGCCTGCTGGGGAGTGAGCGACCTAGGAAGTGGAGGAATTGGGCCTCCAAGCCCCAGTCAGGCCTTGCAGTCCAGATGTTGGGTGTGTCCCCGGCCAACATCTGGGCTACAGCCTCAGGCGAGACGCTAAGCCAGACTTGCCCGCGTAGGCCACATCCAAATTTCTGACCAAGAGAAACTAAGATGTTAATGGTTCGTTACTGTTTTACGGCACTAACATTTTGGGATGATT
>NW_028093965.1:0-747 GCF_014824575.4 Sturnira hondurensis | reverse complement strand
ACCAGAGAGCTCTGATAACCCGTGGAGTCAGGCTGTGGTTGCCGGCTTGGGAAACTGAGTCTCCCCTGCATTCCTGGTAGCCTGAGCCAGTGCTCCCACAGTCTCAGGGGAGATTCCGGATATGGTCAGTGCCCCTGGAAGAGCACCAGTCACCAGCTCCCTCCCTACCCAGCCAGTGGAGACTGAGAAGCACCGGGAGTCAGGCTGTGGCTGCCGGCTTGGAAGAATTGTGAGTTGCCCTGTGTGTTCAGCCACAGCACTGNTGCAAGACCAGGAAAGCCTGGGGGCAGTGCGCAACCTCACACCAGGCCAGGGCTCGGAAGCCTGGGAAAAAACCTGCTCTCAGTGGGGCGCAGGAGAGCAGCGCCAGTCTGGATCTTGGGAGGGCACTGGTGAGACCAGCTGAGTTCACCTAGACAAGAGAAAGACCACACTAATAGCCTCTCAGGCTGCTGCAGCTAGTGAGATCAGAAGAAAAGGTTTGACCACCTGGAAACCAACAAGAGGAGTAGATGGAAGCGGAGAACACCAAGATACCTGCAGGAGACTGCACCACTGAATTTCACAGGCATCCTACCACAGAAGTTCACACCATAAATCCAGGGAACCAGAACAGATCAATTTAAGAAGCCGAGGACAACAAGAAAAGCAACACAAACAATGGGAAGACAAAGAAACAATCCCAAATGAAAGAAAAGGAGGAAGTCTCAGAAAGAATGTTAGATGAAATAGAGGCAAGCCAACTAT
>NW_028093964.1:0-849 GCF_014824575.4 Sturnira hondurensis | reverse complement strand
AATTGGATACATCATCTCAGGGCCAGATTATATATTTGAATACACTTTTTACGAAAAAGTTTTACTTATTTTATTTTTATGGACAGAAAGGAAGGGAGAAAGAGAGGGAGAGAAACATCAGTGTGTGGTTGCCTTTCCTGAGCCGCCTCCTGGAGCCCTGGCCCACAACCCAGGCATGTGGCCCAGAATGGAACTCAAACTGATCGCCCTTTCATTCCGTCCTGCACTCAACAGAGATAATATACACAAAATATTTTATTCAGCTCGGCCAGGTGGATTAGATGGTTGGGTGGTTTTCCAGAGCAGCACCAAAGCCTGCAAGTTCGATCCCTACATGGGGACACAAAGGAGGCAACGGACTGATGTTTTTCTCTCACACTGCTGCGCGTGTCTCTCTATCTCCTTGTCTGTTTCTATATGCCTTCCTCTCTAATAGTTACTAAACATATTCTCAGATGAAGATTAAAAGTATATATATATATATATATACACATATATGAAGATATTATCAACAGGAGTATAAAAAACAACTTTCCACACTACTCAGTGTGAAATCAGTTAGATTTCTGGCAACAACACTGACCTCAAATCCTTCCCCTAATGGGGTTTCAGAACAGCAGGTACTGGTGCCCCTGGGAGAGAAGGGGGCAGTGCCAACACACCACCCTGTCAACCCCAACATCTACCCAGAAACCTGGGAAAGCAAACTGTGCACCTACAGTCAACATGTGAGGACACAGCAAATCCTAAAGAACGAAGAGCATGGAACATAGAAAGCCCAGTGTGTGTGCATGCTCAGTGTAAACATCACTATCTTTTTGAAGAGAGAGTTAACTTATTAACATTTGT
>NW_028093963.1:0-951 GCF_014824575.4 Sturnira hondurensis | reverse complement strand
CGCTGTCTCGGGCACAGTCCCTCGCTGGCTCTGCTCCGAGACGTGGACTCTGGGGAGGGTACAGCTGGACACCTCGGGTGACATGGCGGAGGGTGAGAAAGCGGAGGACATCGCGGTGTTCGCTGGGGCGGCCACTCGGAGGGCAAACAGGGGGCGGGAAAGCGAGCGGAATTATTCTACCAGGAGTTTTCACCCAACGTGGAGTTTCATCTGTCGGCAAGCATCTGCCCGACTGTTGCTTGCTCGTGGCTGAGAGTGGCAAACATCTGGGGGTCGGGTGCCGCCCCGTGGGGACCGCCCAGGGCTTGACTGCCTCAGGACGGTGACCCCCGGCCGCGGGGCAGAGAGACAGTGTGAGCCGCGACGCCGTGAAGCGCTCTGCACCAGGTCCCCCCACGGGCTGGCTTGGTTTCGGGTCAGAGCCCCGGGGCGGCAGAGTCTTCAAAGCAGCTCCCAGAAGCCCAGGCGGGAGCGGCCTGCCAGGCCTGCGAAGCCCCGTCCTTGGAGGGGTCGGCTGTGGGTCTTGCCCGGCGGCGTCTGAGTCACGCCCCCAGGGTCCCTTGAGCACCCTGCTTTCGTGCTGAGAGCGCCAGCCCCTCCCAAGTTCCTATCACGCACAGAGCACGCATCCGAGAGGAGACGTGCGTTTCGGAGGGAAAGCTAATTCAGGGCCATGGAAAAGTGTTTTGCTCAGAAGGGTAATTATCCATTCCGCAGGCTTTGAACCCGGGCGGGCCTTTCATCAGATCCTGCGGCGGGCGCTGCGTGTCCTCTGGGTAGATGGTATCGCCGCCTCCCTCCCAGCTGGGCACAGGCGGAGAGGAAGCCGCCGCAGATGTGCGGGGGTGAGTGGGAGGGACCAGGGAGGGAGCGGAGCCCCGGGCCTCCGCGGACCCACCCCCCACCCCGTCCTGTCCTTCCCCCACCCCCGCTCCCAGACCTCAGCGAGGC
>NW_028093962.1:0-1490 GCF_014824575.4 Sturnira hondurensis | reverse complement strand
AACTTAAAACGAACATAGCATAATTTGTTTAGCTTTGTTGTAAGCTATTTTCACTTTTTTTCTTTTGTAGATAATATTGTGATGAAGATCTTTGTAAGTCATCAAGATTTCATATGATCTTTTTGGGAAACATCCTAGAAACGGATGGATTAAGTCCAAGAGTATTCTAACATTCTTTACGTATTTTGACAATTGTTATCCAGAGACTTACCCCACTTTCACTACCTTGCTCACTAGAGCCTTCATGAGCCATCCGGCTTGCTCCACCTAAGTATAAGCATGAAAGCTGTTTTGAACTAATTTAATGGTGAATATGTCACCTCATTTTAATGGAATAGGATAAATAGTGGACTCTGAAATTTGATTTCTTTAAAGGAGAAACATTCAAAAATATTTGGAAATAGACTAGGTGGGAGCGAGCTCTACAGTTTTGCCAGCTCTGCTGAGAAACTGTAGGAAAAGGTTCGGGAGCCTGAGTGGAGAGGAAAGAAGAAATGGCACTTCAACCTGGGAGAGGGAAGCTGCAAGGCAGGTCGCCGAAGGCCTCACCCTCCACCCCTCGGGACGCACACCCCAGGTCTATACCAGCCGCCTTGCAAACCTCAGAGTCCTTGGCAGCGGGTCCCACTCGGGACGATCGAGGACAGCCACAGGTGGCTGCCGTGCGGAGGAGCTCCCTGGAAGTCGCGGGGCTCCGATCCCCACGCAGGTCCCTGTGAAGTCCCGGACGCTGGGTCCTACCGGAGGACCAAGCTGAGGGATTTCACGTTATTTTCCCGTTGGGTGGGCGAAAGGGAGATACTGAGAGATGCTGCCCCCAAGCAGCTTGGGGAATACCTACAAGCCCCGCACCCAGCGTCCACAAGGGACTGGCCCTCCGGGATCGCCTCCCCGAGCTCCAGCTGGTCGGCCCGGAAGGAGACGTCCCCTGGTCCCAGCCGGGCTGGTCAAAGAGCGCAGAGCTGCCCACAGGGGGAAACGGCGGGTTCCAGCTCGGGGGCGCCAAGCAGCAGGCAGACAGCCGCGCTCCCGCGGACCGCCGGACCAGGGCCAGGCAGACCGGGCGCCTGGGAGGCAACTGCACCCAGTTGCACCCGCGTGAGCCGCCGTCTGGTGCGTGCTCCTGAAGCAAAGGCAGGGTGTAAGTCGGAGAGCCAGCCGCCTGCAGGGGCTCAGACCCTTGCTGCTACCCCCACGCCCTCCAAGCTCCAGGCCTGCTGGGGACGCCCCCCAGGGTCAAAAGTGGAATCTGGACCCGGGTTTGACATTCAGTCTGTCTTAGAGCAGGACATGACTGAGATGACAGCCGTTCCAGGGAGGAGAAGCAGACTTTTTCCACCAAGGGCCTCAGGACTGTGTTTCAGAAAGCCCTGTGCACCCCCCAGACCCTGCAGTGCACCCCTCTTAATCTTTGAGGGTTTGAATTCTTAGATGTCAACTTGATACAGGGTGCAGCCAAGGGGGGGCCCAGAAAAGATTTGGAATGGTGT
>NW_028093961.1:0-1134 GCF_014824575.4 Sturnira hondurensis | reverse complement strand
CAGGGAACTAAGTGCAGAGTCCTTTGAAACTCTGGCAACACGGGACACTATCCTTGTCCCTCCAGGAGCTGAGACCCATGACTCAGACCCTCTGCTGCTCTCTAGAGAAATAGCCCTTGCTGTGATCAAAGGAGAGCTCGCTTCAGACTAAGATGACGTTCCCAGAGAAAAGGATAAGTAGAGAACACTGCTTAACTCCTTTAATGGGGCAGCATAACCTTCCTGTCAGCATCAGACCAGGAGAGAATGAGGGAGCAAAAGTGCAAGCCCTTCCCAGCAACAGAGATGGAACATTCCTAAAGGAAACACTGCCAAGATCCACCAGGATTCACCAAGTTGACTTTGGTCCCCAGGAAGGCAAAACGGGCTTACCGACCGTGAGTCAACTGCACCCTTTTACCACACTCACAGGTTAACTAGAAAATAATGTATAATAAGGACAAGAGAAACAAAGCGCCCTGCGATGGCGCTCCACACCCACTCGGACTGAGACACGGCAGACACCGATGGCAAACGAGGAGAACAGGGGGCCCCTTGGCCTGAGGAAGGTGCCCCCAGAGCTGAAGTCCCCTCGGACACCCTGCAGAGTCCCTGAAGAGTCACGCTGGTCAGGAGGGAGGGAGGCTGTCTGTGCTCACCCCCCCCCGCCCCCCGACACCAAGCCTCTGGGCCTCCACTTCCTACAAGACTAACCCATGGGGACAGCTCAAGGGAAGGGTCAGAGTCACAGGCGGGCTGTTGACAGAAGCCCTGCCTGGGGTCAGAGTGTCCAGAGGAGACCTGGGCCTCAGTGAGGGCAGCTCCCTGGATGGAGGTCCAGGTTCACGGCTCAGACCTCAGACCCAAGACAGGAGGAGCTGGTGCTGGGCCTCCAAGGGGGGAATCTCAGATAAAGGGGCCACCATGAGACACTGTTCTTGTGGCCAATTGGGGCAAACAAGGAAACCGTGAGCTTCTGATGGGAACTGACCCAGACCTGAAGTTCTTCTGGAGACAAATGGGGGAGGGGTGGACAGGCTCCTCTCTAGTTGGGGGAAGAGCCAGGTCTGAGAGGAAGGGAGCAGCTGTGTCTTCTACTGTGGGGAGGGCAGGGACAGGTAAGGGGGTGACGCAATTCTCTAAGGCCATGGACCC
>NW_028093960.1:0-1362 GCF_014824575.4 Sturnira hondurensis | reverse complement strand
AAAGATATTGCAGCATTAAATGACACTCTAGATGAAATGCACCTAATTGATACATAGAGAGCCCTTCATCCTAAAGAAGCTAAATACACATTCTTTTCAAATGCACACGAAACATTTTCCAAGATAGATCACATGATAGGACACAAAACGAGACTCAACTAATTTAGGAAAATAGAAATCATACCAAGCATTTTCTCTGATCACAAGGGACTGAAATTGGAAACCAACCCCACAGGAAAAAACCAAAAACACCCAAAATCATGGAGACTGAATGGTATGCTATTAAACAACGAATGGGTCAAGATTGAAATTAGGGAAGAAATCAAAAAGTTTCTGGAAACAAATGAAAATGAACTCACAACAACCCAAAACATATTGGACACGGCCAAGGCAGTCCTGAGAGGGTATCAATAGCAATACAGGCTTACCTAAAGAAAATAAAAACATTTCAAACAAACAACCTAACCCGACGCCTGCAAGAACTCAAGGGACAACAACAAAGACAGCCCAGAGCAAGTACAAGGAAGGACATAACCAAGATCAGAGCAGAATTAAATGACATAGAGAGTAAAAGCACAATTCTAAGGATCAATGAATCCAGGAGCTGGTTTTTTGAAAAGATAAACAAAATAGACTAACCTTTAAGTAGGCTCATCAAGAAAAAAAGAGAGAGGACCCAAATAAACACAATCAGAAATGAAACAGGAGAGATTACAACTGATACCACAGAAATAGAAGGGATTGTAAGGAATTACTATGCAGAACTGTATGCCAAGAAATTTGAAAACCTAGGTGAAATGGAAAAATTTCTAGAAAAATATAATCTTCCAAAAGTCAATGAAAAAGAAGCAGAAAACCTGAACAGGCCAATAACAGCAGATGAAATTGAAGTAATCAAAAAACTCCCATTGCACAAAAGCCCTGGACCAGATGGTTTCACAGGAGAATTCTACAAAGCTTTTAAGGAAGAACTAACCCTGATACTTCACAGACTATTTCAAAAAATCCAAAAGGAGGGAAAACTCCCCAACTCTTTTTATGAAGCCAGCATCATCCTAATTCCAAAACCAGATAGGGACACAACAAAAGAGAAAACTTCAGGCCAATATCACTGATGAACATTGACACTAAAATCCTCAATAAAATATTGGCAAACCACATCCAACAATACATCAAAAAGATCATACACCATGACCAAGTGGGATTCATCCCAGGGATGCAAGGATGGTTCAATATTCGTAAATCAATAACTGTAATACACCACATAAACAAAAGCAAACAAAAACCACACGATCATATCAATAGGTGCAAAAAAGCTTTTGATAAGGTACAACACCCATTTATGATAAAGGTACTCAGCAA
>NW_028093959.1:0-518 GCF_014824575.4 Sturnira hondurensis | reverse complement strand
CCTTCTTGCATCCCCCAGGTAGCATAATCCTGTATAAACCATTTTCACTTCATTATGGAACTCTCCTGGGCATTGCCCTCCCCGATAGAGCATTTTTCTGACATCACCTAAGATATGGGTGTTTCAGATATTAGGGTGGTTTTTTTGTCACGCAGTCATGGGGGAGTTTTGATTAATGCCCAATAACAAGCTAAATGTAAATTCTCTAGTCCAAATGCCCAGTAGTCACTGTTGAAAAGGCCTCGCCATGAGCCCCGGTCTATGACCATCTACAAACGTTTACCCTACTGGGACGAGTCCCTTAACTCTCCCCCTTTCTTTTTTTTCTTTCTTTTGGCCATATCAATGTTTCCTTCATTCACTTTCCTTCTTTCTTTTTTTTTAAATCCTCATCCAAGGTAACTTTTTTGATTTTTAGAGAAAGAGGAAAGGATCAAACCCACAACCGAGGTAGGTGCCCTGACTAGGATCAAACCTGTGACCTTTCGGTGTACAGGACGATGCTCCAACCAACTGAG
>NW_028093958.1:0-917 GCF_014824575.4 Sturnira hondurensis | reverse complement strand
ATCAGGAACAAGACAAGGTTATCCACTTTCACCACTTTTATTCAATATAGTATTTTAAGATTTAGCCTCAGCGATCTGTCAAGAAAAGGAAATAAAAGGCATCCAAATTGGAAAGGAGGAAACAAAACTGTCATTGTTTGCAGATGACATGATAGTGTACATGGAAAATCACACAGACTCTATCAAAAAACTGCTCAAACTAATAAATGAATTTGGTAAAACAGCAGGTTACAAAGTCAATATCCAGAAATCAAAGGCATTTTTGTATACTAACAATGAATCAGCAGAAGCAGAAATCAAGGTAAAAATCCCATTCAATATACCAAAAACAAAAATAAAATATCTGGGAATAAACCTAACCAAGGAGGTAAAAGACCTGTATGCAGAAAACTACACAACACTGATGAAAGAAATCAAGGGAGACACAAACAAATGGAAACATATACCATGTTCATGGATTGGAAGAATTAACATCATCAAAATGTCCATACTACCCAAAACAATTTACAGATTCAATGCAATACCTATTAAAGTGCCAATGACATATTTCACAGACATACAACAAACACTTCAAAAATTTATATGGAATCATAAATGACCCCGAATGGCAGCTGCAATTTTGAGAAAGAAGAACAAAGTAGGAGGGATCACAATACCTGATATCAAACTGTATTACAAGGCCACTATAATCAAAACAGCCTGGCACTGGCATAAAAACAGGCACATAAACCAATGGAACAGAACAAAGAACCCAGAAATAAACCCAACTCTCTACAGTCAATTAATATTCAACAAAGGGGGCAGTAACATGAAGTGGAGTAAAGATAGCCTCTTCAACAAATGGTGTTGGGAGAACTGGACAGCTACATGCAAAAAAATGAAACTCGAGCACCAACTTACACCATACATCCAAATTA
>NW_028093957.1:0-690 GCF_014824575.4 Sturnira hondurensis | reverse complement strand
AGAACACAGTAGAAGGAATGAAAAGCAGGATCAATGAGGCAGAAGATCGGATCAGTGAGTTGGAGGACACAGTAGAAAGAATCTCACAAAAGAGCAAGAAAGGGAAAAGAGGCTCAAAAAGAATGAAGATGGACTAAGAGAAATGCAAGATAATATGAATCGTAATACTATCCGAATAATAGGAATACCAGAAGGAGAAGAAGAAGAACAAGGGATAGAAAACCTATTTGAAAGAGTAATGATGGAAAATTTTCCTAATTTGATGAGAGAAAAAGTTACACGAATCCAGGAATCACAGAGAGTCCCATTCAAGAGGAACCCAAACAGGCCCACTTTAAGACACATCATCATTAAAATGGCAAAATTTCAAGACAAAGAGAGAATCCTAAAGGCAGCAAGGGAGAAAAAGGAAGTAACATACAAGGGAGCCCCAATAAGGTTAGCTACTGACTTCTCAATGGAAACACTCCAAGCAAGAAGAGAATGGCAAGAAATATTTCAAGTAATTTGAACCAGAAGCCTGCAACCAAGACTACTTTACCCAGCAAGGCTCTCAATCAAGATAGAAGGCCAAATAAAGAGCTCCCAAGACAAAAGAAGTCTAAAAGAATACGCCTCCATCAAACCAGCTCTATAAAAAATACTAAAAGGAGTGCTTTAAGGAAAGAAAGGAAAAGAGAGAGACAGAGA
>NW_028093956.1:0-528 GCF_014824575.4 Sturnira hondurensis | reverse complement strand
ACAATTAAGTGTGAAGATGAAAAGGGACGACTAATGAAAAATAAACCTGTGTTACATATATCCTGGCAATATTTTTCCATCTGAATGAAACTGAAAAAACAAACTCCTTCATTATGCAGTCTCATAATTTATTATGGGAACAATTTTACAATTGATGTGAGATTTTCTCTGAAAAACTCAGTCATGTTTACTTTCAGTTTCAGAGGTTTGGTTACGCATGGTTACAAATGCACCACCCCGACCCAGGAAAAGGATGGGAAAAATTGAGCAGAGATGTCTTCGGACAGTGGATGTAGGAGTGATGTTTCTTCTTTCTGTTTCACTGAAGCCTAAGACAGTTTAAGATTTTTATTAAATATATCATTTTATTTAACGAAGAAATTAAAGTGAAAGCTTATTTTATAGCATGTTGTAAGCGGTAAAACCTGTCTACTTTTTTAAAAAATATTTTATTTATTTGTCTTTAGAGGGGAAGGGAGGGAGAGAAACATCAATGTATGGTTGCCTTTCATGCGTCCCCTGCTGGGA
>NW_028093955.1:0-923 GCF_014824575.4 Sturnira hondurensis | reverse complement strand
TTGAAGAAACATAAATGTGCAGTGTTGAAGGAATGGAATATTAGGCAGCTCTGAAAATAATTTTTTCAAAAAGAATTTTTGATAACACAGGAAAAAGACAAAACGTGAAGAGCATATAAAACAACGTACCAAATTCAAATACTACATTAAATCATGTTAAAAATATATCTGTGTAATCCTTGCTGGTGTGGCTCAGTGGATTGAACTTGTGCCTGTGAACCAAAGGGTTGCCAGTTCAATTCCCAGTTAGGGCATAAGCCTGAATTGTGGTCAGGTCCCCAGTGGAGGACGCACGAGAAGTAACCGCACACTGATGTTTCTCTCTCTCTCTCCTTCCTTTCCCCCCTCTCTAAAAATAAATAAAGTCTTTAAAAATATATCTCTGTGTATACATATATACACATACAGAGAGATATATTATAATGTAGTAATACCAAATTTACGGAATTTTATAACACAATCTAAGAGGAGGGAAGATTTGTCAGTGACTGTTTACCTATCATATAGTGCTCTCTGTATATGTGAATAAACACTGGCTTTGGAGTTTGGAGGCCTGCATTCTGGTCTGCTCTAGTACTATTTAGCAGTAGGAACTAGAACAGAACACTTGGCATGGGGAAAAACTGTTGGCTAAATTACCTCCATGCACAAATATTACAGATAGTATGATGAACACTGTGGATTCTCTTGCTTATTATCCTCTAGTCTCTTGTCACTCAGTGTGGTCCATGGGCAGAGACAGCAACAGCATCACTAGGGAGCTTGTTAGAGATGCAAAATGTCAAGCCTCACCCTAGACCAATGAAATTACAATCTGCACTTAACAAGAGCTCTGTATGCAGATTAAAGCTGAGAACTCTTCTATTCCCCCTTCCTCCTAAGGTGAACTTCTAACTGCAGAGTCCACAAAACCTAATAATGGC
>NW_028093954.1:0-600 GCF_014824575.4 Sturnira hondurensis | reverse complement strand
CACGAGCAGTCAAAACAGCGTTACCACCAGTTCTCCGTACGTGCGCCGCACACTCCCTCGGGGCAAATGCCAGACTCTGAACCCGGGCGCCTGGGAGGGGCACCGGCAGACAGGGAAACCGCATCTTCGGCTGCGGAACAGAGACGCGGTCGGAGCGGTCGGCCAGACAGAACCTGGAGGCTTCTAGGGGCTTCGGGCCTCCCATCTCCAACACCTTTGCCCGTCAGAGGGAAACCCCCAGCCAGGGTTGGATGCAGAGGCCTGCCTGGCTCCCTGCCTGCTGAGTGTCTGCCCCAAGCCTGAGGATGGCCCTCCTCAGGTAGAGTGGACACGGAGAGAGGCTTCCACCGAAGGCCTGCCTGTGGCTCCCGGAGGCTCTTCACAGCTCCGATTGCAAATTACTTTTCAAAATGAGTTTTCTCAAAACACCCAGGCCCCTGGCCATTGAGGGCCAGCCTGACACCAAAACAGGTCCCTGGAGCAGCTTGGCCGGTGCCTCCCCCATTTGACCGCCTGGGACCCCCAAGACAGAGCTCTCGGCCGGCCGAGGGAGACAGGAGGGACTCTGGGAGCCTGTGAGTCCCGGGCTCGGCCCCGGGG
>NW_028093953.1:0-646 GCF_014824575.4 Sturnira hondurensis | reverse complement strand
TAGCTAGCGATATCGAGCATCTTTTCATGTGTCTCTGGATCCTCTGTATGTCCCCCAAGGAGGACATTTTCTACAGTTTTTAATAAATGAAATTATACTGTGTATACTCTCTCTTTTGTTTGGCTTGTTTCACTAAACATGAGTGTTTCAGATGAATTCATGTAGTTGTATCAATAAAAAATTTATTTTTATTCCTGAAAAGCATTCTACTGTGTAAATAAAACATATGTGTTTAAAAATCCACCAGTGAATGAACATTTTGTTTGTTTACACCTTTTGGCTCTTACAAGTAAAGCTGCTATGAACATTCACACAAAATTTTTTTTGTGATCATTTTCTTTAATTTCTTTATTTTCTTTCATTTCTCATGAGTAAGTAAAAGGTAAATACCTATGTCATATGAGAGATGTGCTCTTAATTTTTAAAGAAACTGCCAAGTTCTTTTCCAAAATAGTCGTATTATTTTACATTCCCTCCAGCTATGTGTGAAAGTTTCATTTGCTCTGCATTCTCTCCAAAGCCTGGCATGTTCAGTCTTGATATGGGACATTTGCAATAGGTGTGTGTAGCTGCATCACATATTGTTGTTTTGTTTTTTTAATTTTTTTATTTAATTATTTTTCAAGTACAGTTTTCTGTCTATTAC
>NW_028093952.1:0-1578 GCF_014824575.4 Sturnira hondurensis | reverse complement strand
TCTGAGATGACCAGAGGCAAATACTGAAAGAAAAAGCAGTGGTAAATACAACAGGCAACCGACATCAAAGAAATTGGGGTGTCTTTGAGGATTTGCGATATTTTCTTTCCTGCATAGCTCTATAACATTCATTTCTTGTCCAGCCAGTTTTTTTAATAAGAAGCCACTGGATTTTATATGACAGGGTATTTCAATTCACATATTTTCTATGTCCCTTCTCTTAGCCCATTTTATCTCCCTCTTTCCTTGCAATATTTTCATTTCAAATTTGGTTCTCTCCCTTGCTACAGCTTCTTCCCATTCTACACTCTTACTGTTTCTCCCCTGTCCAGACACTCAGAACAATTCTCTTCTTAAGGGTCATTTCGCATCCTTATGCCCACCTCCTAAAATGTCTGCATTCTCTCTGAACCTTTAACAGAGTTGATCCTTCGTTCTTGGCAGGGTACATGTTGGTGCATTATTTTTGTAACGTAAGCTTTGGAGCTTCACTGATTAAGTACTTCAAATGACAGATTTTACTGGAATCCTCTCCTACTCTTTTGTTTTTTTGAGTCAAATTTTAATTGTTCTTTTTTTCTTTCTTTTTCTTCTTTTGACTTTCTTCTTTGTCTTTCATTCTGTGCCTGTTCTCTCATTTCTACTTTTTTCTTTTCTTTTATACCCCTAATTTTCATTTAACTCTCATTCAGTCTGGTTTTTCTTCCTCACTCTCAGTGTTCCCTCTCCCTCTATCATTACAAAACCCAATCCCAAACCTCTAACAATCTCTTAGACTTTTATTTGTCTCTTTTGACACTATTATTCCCATACAATGTAGAGATATTTTAGTTCGTGTGTTATTGGTAGTACTCCCATGGATCTTTCTCTCCAATTTGGCTACTATATTTTTATTCATTATGTAATATTTTCCTTCCTTCCTGTCTCTCTCACTTTATTTTATAGAATTTTAATTTCTGTTTAAACCTAATATTGTACACATCACTTCTCATACTGCATTCCTCTCTCTTCACGCCCTATTTGATTCACGAGGTAAACTTTCCTTCTCNCCAGGTCTCAACTCTTAGTAGTGCTCCTCCCTCTTCCCTCTAAAAATCATTTCTCTTTCAGCAGGTCATCTCATATCCGCACTCCTTTTTTATCATTGTCTCCATCTGGTTACGTCCTTATTAATACTGTTTCTTTTGCTATTCATAGTGAGATTGTAGGGGGAGGTTTTTTTGCAGGTGTGGGTTTGTTTATTGAACTCTGTGGTTTTGTTCAGGCAGCATCTGCACAACAGCACACAAGATCTGCTGGGCGGAGTGACCATCCGTCAACCAATGATAAAGAGGGAACCACAAAAGAATGACCCAACAACAATAAAAATCCTATTGTATCCAGAAAATCAACATAAAATACATCCCAAGAACATCCCACTTAGGCTGTTAAGGACCACACACGAATGAACCTCATAGGCCTCTCACTACAGGAGTTCACACAAACAAGTCATAATTTCAATACTGATCAATTTAAGAAACAGGTGCAAAAAAAGGAGTCCCATTAACATTGGGAAGACGAAGAAACAACCCTCAATCA
>NW_028093951.1:0-1841 GCF_014824575.4 Sturnira hondurensis | reverse complement strand
AGATTAGCTGGTTCCCAGCAATTGTTTGAATAAAGCTGTAGCAGTAGCTACTTGTCTTCAGTGTCCATACCTATACCATGCTAATTTTTAATGTTATAGTGAATGTGTACTGAAATAATGTTCAACAAAGTGTTCTGTGAATTATGTAACTACAGCATGAATGTGCTATCAATTTACCTCTCATCTCTCTCCATATTTCAATCCCACAGAAACTACCTTCAGCATTCATTGATCGTGTTCTAATTTATTTTGCAATTGTGAAATCATTCATTCAGCAAACATTCGGGGGCCCTCAGGAGCCTTGATCGGGGCCTGTGACCTCTGACACACATGTCTCAGGTATGGACCAGCCTCTCAAAGAGCTCACAGAGCACAGAGCAGGCAGGCTGAACAATCAAATGAGTCTTTTTTTAAAATTTTATTTATTTATCTTTAGAGGGGAAGGGAAGGAGAGAGGAGGGAAACATCAATGTATGGTTGCTTCTCGTGCATCCCCTGCAGGGAACTGGCCCCTGCTGGAAACTGGCCTGCAACCCAAGCATGTGCCCTGACTGGGAATCGAACCGCGATCGTCTGGTTCACAGGCCTGTACTCAATCCACTGAGCTACACCAGCCAGGGCTCTGAACAAATGATTCTAAACAGGATGAGAGTGGCCTCATTAGAACTCAGACAAAGCTGCTACTTCACCCTAAAGGGGATTTGAAATTAGTTCCAGATGGATGAGTTTCTGTTGAATAGTGTGTAACCTATATGAAATTCTTAAGTCACTTTATTACTTGTTATTCCTCAATCGTGAAACCTGAAGCTCCTCAGGGGTGAGAGATGCTCTTTATTGGAGTGGGAGGCTGTGATCCTGGACATTTTACATTCTTCTTCATCTGGGACCATCCACTGTACAAACTGCCTACACATTGGATGCTTTCCTTAGTCAGAGGGTCTTAGTGCATCTCTCACTTCAGCATAGTAGAGAGGAACTTCGGTTGAAATCATCGGTCAGATGAATGTTGTAATGGCATATGGATAAGACAATGTAAACTTTAGAAAACTATGAAAGTTTACTTTTCCAATTTTTACAAAAGATTTTCTTTATTTTCTTGGAAGACAGGAAGGGAGGGAGAAAGAGAGAAAGAGAAACATTGACGTGAGAAACATTGGTCACTTGCCTCTCCCAAGTACCCCAACCGGGAACCTGGCCTACAATCCAGGCATGTGCCCTGACCAGGAATCCAACCGGTGCTCTTTTGCTTTGTAGGACGACACCCAACTGAGTTATGCTGGCTAGGGTAAAACTATGAAAGTTTCAATGAGTTCCTAAGTGGTTTAGAGAAGCAGCTATGGATTGGACTGCACTACTAGTGACACTGTGATCTTAGACATACAGTCAAACATTTCTGGCCCTGGCTGGTGTAGCTCAGTGGATTGAGCTCGGGCCTGTGAACCCACACGATTGTCGTTTGATTCCCAGTCAGGGCACATGCCTGGGTTGCAGCCCAGTTCCTGGTTCCCGGCAGGGGACACACGAGAGGCAACCATACATTGATATTTCTTTCTCTCTCTCCTTCCCTTCCCCTCTAAGATAAATAAATAAATTCTTTTAAAAAAAAACCTTTAAAAAAAGCACATTTCTGTATCTCTGAAAGCTCACTTCCCTCATCATGAGTGGTGACAGTATGTACCTCATCATGTTGTTGTAATGTTTAAGTGAGTTTATTCACATAGAATTCTTAAAGTCTGAAACATGAGAATGAAACAAATAGTAGTTATCATTGTTGCTATAGTTGTTAACTATTAAGATGATGATGAGCCCTGGCTGGTGTGACTCAGTGGATTGAGCGCTGG
>NW_028093950.1:0-1799 GCF_014824575.4 Sturnira hondurensis | reverse complement strand
GGGAAAGCCTGGGCAGGAGATCAGCAGCTCTAGTCTCCCCAGTGTCATTCTTGGATCCCAGCATCTGGCCTGAAATGCAGACTTTATGAGCATCATCTTCCATGGCATTAGTCTCTACCCCATTTGTACAGATCTGAATCTGTTTGCAACTTGTTACAGCCCTACCTGCATGGGGGGCCCGAGGGAGGGCTGAGGAGGATTGGGGTACCCATTCTTTTTCTCCATCCACATCTGTAGTTGCCTTGCTCCCACAGCTCCTCTCTCATGAATCAGTGGCTGCAACTCTGGGGCAGGACTTTGTAGGCAATCTGTCCAGTTGGATCATGGAGCCCGACCACATCATCAAGGAAATCGGGCTCCGTGGGATCAGTAACCTAGCACTGCACCCAGAAAAAGTAAGAATGGGGGGACTCAATGGGAATCAAGTGTAAGTCTCCGAACCATTTAATGTACCTCCCTTGGTCTCTTAGTTACTCAGGGCTTAGTTCATCCCCCACCCCTCAGTCTAGGGCAGCAAAGCATCCAGTCTGTAGATTTACTGCACAGCCTGGCCGTCAGGCCTCCCACACACCCTGGGCATCAGGCTTCTGAGTCCTCGGCATATCCAGCCCCTCGGTCCCCTGTGTCTATTTCTCTTAGGCACCATCTCTTTTCTCACATAAATTCTTGTCCCTGAAGTGTTGCATGATCTGTGGTGATCTGTGCCTTCTTCCAAATAGTCAGAAACTTGGAACAGCCTGCTTCCCTTCTTGGAAGAACTCCTGAAGAATGACGAGTGGCGAGTGAGGGTACAGGCGGTGAAGGCCCTACAGAACATCACCCACCATGGGAAGAGAAAGGACATCAAGCTGGTCTTGGGGAGCATCACCAAGCAACTGCCTGCACTCGTCAGTGATGTATGAGCCTAAGTATCTGGGAGTAGTTGGGAACTGTAGAGGCTGGAGCTGCAGATGAACTGTTCAGGCTGAATTAAGGATTCTGGGGCAGGGGTATGGGACTGTGGTGGGAGGCTGAAATCACTGAGGGGCAGAAAAAAGGAGACGTGGTTACTTGAAGCAGTGCATTGGACAGGCCCCAAATTCATCTCCTATTACTTACAGATGTGCCCAGCACACACTCATCCACTCCTCTCTTGTCACTGGTTCCCTGAGGGAGCCACTGAAGGAAAAAAAGTGATACTGATACAGAATTGGTTGTGACTCCCGGAATCTTCTCCTGCAGACTTGAAGAGTGTGGAGACAGCTCATGACTTCTAGCCTCCTTCCAAAAACACAGGGACCCTAGAATGCTAGGAGCCTGGTCTCAAGAACCCAGAGGCTGGGAAACCTGAACTTCCCAGACCAGTACCTGTACTCTCATCATCTTATCCTCCTTACAGAACATAGAACTTTTGAGCTGATGGCATTCGAATCAGAGATGCTTGCTCACAGTGCTGCTGATCTGGCATCTATAACTTTTCAGTTCTTGAACCTTGGATTTAAATTATTTTTGTGTCACTCTCCTCATCTCTTAAGAGCCTGGACACTCACTTCATGATGGCAGGGTCAACATCTGATTCATCTATATCTCAGATACTCCTAAAGTTCAACACATGTAATTGACTTAACGAAGCCTAAAAATAATCTTTTCCCTTTGTGCAAGCAATGAAAGGACCTTAGAGTGATTTGACTCCGATTACACCCTCCCATTTTGTGTATTATTACTGTCTAGTATTTTACTTTCACATTCTTTTACACTCCCCAGATTTGGTCTTTGTTAAACGCATCGGCATTACTGGTGTTTTATACAGTCAGTACTTA
>NW_028093949.1:0-610 GCF_014824575.4 Sturnira hondurensis | reverse complement strand
AGTTTATTACCTAGATTGTAGTGTGAGGTAGGGTCCCAGTCCATTCCACACCTCAACTTTGAATGATTAGTAACCAAACTCTGTGATATGGACAATTAGAACATGACCGGAGGAATTCATTCATTTGTCAAAATAATACTTCATTTGTCAGAGTTAATACTTCCCAGGGCTTTTACTTAGATATATATATTTTGGGTCTTCAAATAGAGACATTTTAAAGACTTAAAATATAGGAAATGGAGTCCTTTCTTTATGACATTTGGTTTTATGAAAAGACAGAAGACCAACAAATGCACATTTGGAGGACTTTAAAAGTGTTCCATCTACACCTGGACAAGCGAAAAAAATTCTCTAGAGCTAGAGTGCAGCAGGTTAATGTATCCCACATTGACCCAGAAACTAATGTACGCAATGTTACTGAAACCTTTGTCGGTTGTCATAGCGGGGCGAAGAGGAATTCCCCTGCGGTTTGAACCTTCAGAACTTTTCCAACATTCTCTGAAATAGCTGATGTGTATTTCTGCAGAGGTCTTCTCTCTTGTAAGCAGCAACCTATTTTGTTTAATTAAAAACTAAGGAGACTTGGACCCTAATAGCAAAATTAGCAAGC
>NW_028093948.1:0-810 GCF_014824575.4 Sturnira hondurensis | reverse complement strand
AGTTCTCTAAATTAAAAGGGGGGAGATGGTATGATCCTCATTCTCCTAAACTTTTAGTGTCACATTCCTTATTTGTTCTTAACTTTTTAACTTTGGATGCAGAAGGGTGCTCCGCGGCTGATCGGCATTGGGGGCCACGTATGCGACATTACCCGTTGGTTTATTGGAGAGACCCCATAGATGGGTCTCGATATGGACCTGACCCAGTTTTAGTATGGGGCAGAGGGCATGTTTGTGTTTTTCCAACAGACGCAGAAGCCCCACATTGGCTTCCCGAACGCTGTGTCAGACATGCCCAGAAGCAAGATGAACCGGCTGCGGAGACGGCTAGCACGCTTGACGATGCAGCCTCACCTCAACCACCCGGAGCGAGCTCGGAGAAGACTCCAACGTCTAGCGATTTTGCTGAGCCTTTTGTGGATGCTGAGGATTCAAGTGAAGACCGAAGAATATTGGGCTTTTGTCCCTAATCCTCCCATGATGCATCCTGTGACCTGGAACGATAATGACTTTGTTCCTGTTTATATTAACAATACTAAAGTTTTAGGACCTCCCTCTTTTGGACATTTTCTTTATAATTGGATAGGTCTTGGTATCTTCGCTATTCTGCTTTTATTGTGTATACCTTGCATCATTCGGTTTTTCCTTAAACAAATCGGTGGCTTATACGTAGACCTTAAGAAACATAAGTTGAACATGACAAAGAATGTCGAGCCGGTTAGATATATAAAATAAAAAAGGGGGAGATGTGGGAGCCCGCCAGGCCGCAGGGGGCCAAGGACAGAGTCCCCCACTGTGAAAATGGTGGAG
>NW_028093947.1:0-1981 GCF_014824575.4 Sturnira hondurensis | reverse complement strand
ATGAATTATTATTAAAGTGATGTATGAGCAATGGAAAGAAGCAGGGATCCTCAGATAACTACTCTGTGTAATCACAGTGTGATCTGGTCTCCTGAGTGGACAGATCTTCCTTTGCCTCCTGACCTATTGCCCAGGCCCCTTCTCCCCAATGTTGGCAAGATGGCTGGCATTTTTTGTTCTTTAAATTTTAGCTTCAGGCTTCCTGTTCCAAGAAAGGCAGCCTTTGAAATGTAGGATGCAAAGGGACATGCTGTTTGTATTCTAATGGAGTCTTCAAGATGCAGAGCAGGGGTTTTTATTCTCAGCACCATGGAGGTTTTGGGCCAGAGAATTCATTCTCCTGGAGGATTGTCCTCTGCATTGTAGGTGCCTGTCAGCATGCAGTACCTCTATTCACCGTCAACACCCTCACTTTCTTCTCCGCCCCGCCCCCCCGCCCAGGACAATCTGAAATGGGTCAGTACGTTGTCTGAAGTTCCCTTGGCAAAAATCACCTTTGGTTGAGCAACAGTTTGAAGCTTCTTTCATTTTTGAAATCAGAAAAATCTTGGTCTGGCATGCAGTATTTTTATTATTTTTCTATGTAAATTATTTTCCACTCTGACTGTGATTTATTTTGGGAAGGTATTTAGAAGTGTATTTTAAAACTTCTAAATATAGGGACTTTGTAGTTACCTTGTGACTGGTTTTCAGATTAATGGCAAAGAGAGCAATAAACATAGCTTGTGAGACATTTGCTGAAACCTGCTTTATAGCTAAATGTAGTCATTTTTTAAAAAGGTCCAAGTGTGGGTGAAAAGCATTTTTAACTTACTTAGTTGCTGCTTACTTAAACAGTGAGAAAACATTTATTCAAAATTCTGCCCAAGAGTTAAAAAGAATGGCCATCATTTTATGTATATACACTTGCAGACATGTCAGTGTGCATGTTCCTGTTTACTTTCTCTGGATTTCACTTACTATTTTAGCTTATAAGTATGGGCACAAAATTGTAATTTCTCAGCTTTTATTTTGAGACTGTGCATTTAAGGGTGAAGATGTTTTTCATAAGTTTTAGTATGTGGTATCTTTATACCCATTCAGTTTATTCTGTAATTCAAAATTATTTAGTGGTTATTTATTTTTGTGTTTATTTAGAAGTGTATTACATAACTACCAGATATAGGGACTTTCCCGTCACTCAGTTTTAGTGAATTCTAGCTTCGGTGTAGTAGGAGCACTTAGAGGAACGTATATAATTTCAGTGCTGTGTTGCTTGGTGAAACTGGCTTTTAATTGGCTTGCCCAAAAGATGAAAACTTTTGGGAAGATGAGATTATGAAAGTGCCTGAAAGACTACAGAAAGCAGTGGGACAAAATGGTGAATACGTTGTTCAATAAAATTATTGGTGAAAAGGAAAAACGTCTCTTTCATTGTGTCTTTACCTAAAAATCGAATGAACTTTTTGGCTACGGAAATGGTAGCTTTCCAAGTGTGCATACCTGCTGCCATCTCGTGGGCCTTTGGGGAATAACATGTTAGTGGCAGGGGAGGGTGGGGGAGGAGTGGTCAACTGTAGTACAATACCAATGAATGTTGATTGCAATGTTATTCAGACATGTATTTAGTAAGTTTTATATATAAGGACTAACTAGCTACCTTTTGTTCCTAATTTCTATGTTAACAGCAATGACAGAAAGAAACATGCTGTATATTATTTCAGTGCTTTGAAATTTGTCAAAACTTGCCCTAGCACAGGATGGTCCCTTTGAAAAAAATGTCCCAAGTGTGGCCCTCTGCTGCCATGTCATGTGTCACTTGAGATGACACATCTTATTGTCCCACCTGTGTGGCCGTGGCTCGCCTTCTGGTTGAGGCTTCACGGTCACTTGCCTTGCACTGGCGGGCTCCACCACACTCCACGGGCTGCAGGGAGAGGAGGACAGGCCACACTGCACTGGACAGCGAAGCTCAGACCTTTGACCCCCTGTGGGCGATGCA
>NW_028093946.1:0-3012 GCF_014824575.4 Sturnira hondurensis | reverse complement strand
GAAAGCCAGGATTCTCCGACCAAGGCACCTTCAGAGCGGAAACCCAGGACACTTGCAAATCCAGCTCCAAAATTTTGTTTGTGTCCCACCAAGTTGTCTTTCTCTATATAGTCCCAGCAGCTTTTTACATTTTTTTATTTTATTTTATTCTTTTTAAAAATATTTCATTTTTTTATTTACTTTCAGAGAGAGGGGAAGGGAAGGAGAAAGAGTCGGAGAGAACCATCAATGGGTGGTTGCCTCTCATGCGCCCCCTACTGGGGACCTGGCCCGCAACCCAGGCAGGTGCCCCGACTGGGAATCCAACCGGCCACCCTTTGCTTCCCAGGCCCGTGCTCAACCCACTGAGCTACACCAGCCCGGGCTATTTTATTTTATTCTTACTCAGTAAACAAAGCGGCTTGACACTGAGGTTTTCTGAAACATAAGTGGAATGAATCTCCATTGTTTCATTGTATGATGTTGCATGATTTACTTAAACTGGGCTGCTCACTGTTTTCATATCAACCTATCGCCCTGCTGGTCACCGTTATTTATTTTCACGGCTCTTAGCTCTCTGTCCTTGGCCCTGTCAACCTTTTCAAAGCGATTCTTTGGAGGGAAAGTACAGTCTCAAAGATTACGGACAATTTTGAGAATCTCAGTTACCCGTGCCAGCGTCCATTCTGGAAAACCGATGCCAGTTCCTGCTCCCACCCGTGTGTTCCGAGGAGTTTTACCCGTCATTCACGTTTCCACAGGAAACAGTTTTGTCTTTTTGGCAAAAGACACCTTCACACCGCAAACTGTGGGAGCCACCATCTCGGAGCTGATTGGAATCACAGACACACACGGCTCCTTGCACTCTCCGGTGGACACATGAGCCTCGGCTGTTGCCGAGGTTGTGAACCCGTTCTGAAAGCACACTCCACACCACGGATGCAAAGGCCTTCACAGGGAACGGGGTCAATAACATGACGACAATGCCCTGTGGGGCCAGGTGGGCGCTGGAAATATCCAGTGGAATCACTGTGTACAGTATGCGATCCGCTAACCGCCGAGCTATGTGTGTGTGCACTATAATTAAGAAATAAAATGGAAGCCCTGACGGGTGTGGCTCAGTGGGTTGAGCATCAGCCTTGCAAAGCGGAAGGTTGAAGATTCGATTCCCAGTCAGGGCACAGGCCTGGGTTGCGAGTCTGATCCCCAGTGGGCGGCGGTGGGGGGGCGTTCAAGAGGCAGCCGATTCATGTTTCTCTCTCACATCGATGTTTCTCTGTCCCTCTCTTTCTCCCTCCCTTCCCCCCTCCCTAAGATCAATAAGCATGTCCTCAGAGAATGGTCAAAGGGAATCCATTCACTAAGTGAAATTCAAAAGCAAAACTAAAAGCGCCATCACGCATGCAGTGAGTGGCCGTTGAAGGTGCCACCTCTGAGTTCTGCTAGGTCACAAGGCCCCCGTCGGTGCTGGGCACGTATCCCAGAGGACACCTGACATGGACCCGGGACCCACGCCAGGTTTATGGGGACCGCCACCTGCAGATGTGCAGGCCTGGCCCCCGAGGACCACCTCTCTGCACCAGGAATGATGTCACTAAAGGTTCTGTGCTCAAGGAACAAAAACAAAGCATAGGCCAAGTACAGGGAATCCTCAGAGGCAAGCGTGTGGCTTCTACCTCTGACGATGGAGATACCGCAGTAGCCGTACGTATTTTGCGCCGAGGAGCATCTACAGAAAGACGAAAAGAAGAGGTTATTCGGACACAGGGTAAAGCGCGTGCAGGTGAGGCTGGCAGGCAGGTGACGTCTGGGCAGAACGACTGTTCTCTCAGGGGACCAAGTGCTGGGATTCCCCCGCTTGGCCGTGGAGCGGAGAAAACGTTCCGACAAGTGTTAGTGGACTCAACGAGGGGCACCCTGGCCTCTTTTCCCTGCGTTCTTGGGGTGTTTCTTCATGCTTTGTGGAAACTCTTTATAAATGGTGGTTCCGAGGAGTCTCTCCGTGTTGCCCCCCCTTGTAACTTGGTTGAGTCAGCAGCCTGTTGTCTCATCCGCAACCGTCTGAGGTCATCCCATCTGTATTCTCCCTGGTGACCCAGACGGGGTTCTTCGCTCTGAAATGATGAAGAGGTTCCTCGGCCTGTCGCCCTAGGGACTGTGTGGGTTCGTGTCTGTTTGGCTTTGTAGTGCCCTTGAAACGTTTGCATGTGATTTCCGGGACTGACCTCCTCTCATTTAACCACCCCCCACCCCTGAAGTAATGGAATGAGGAAACCGCCACCATGGATGGGGGCTCTGTACCAACTTTCCCAGCTGGGTCCTTTGCTAAATGCTCGGTGCTGTGCTTCAGACTTTTTCTTGAACAGTTTCCTACGGACGAAGAAACTCGGTCTGTAGTCAGGAATCCACACCCTGCGAGGCCCTACTCCCAACAGCCCCCCGGCCCCCCCAGTTATTGCGACCCACTGAGTTTTGGGGAAGCCCTCTCTCCCCGCCTCCTTTCCGGGACACGTGGCCGTTTACAGAGGAGTGATCACTTTTGAAATCTCTGCGGTCTGGCACCGAAAGGAGGGCACGGCCAGAGCCCAAGTTCACCGTCTCCAAAGGGGGAAAAAAAAATCAAGGCTCCCAATCGCCTGTCACGGCGGCGTCTCACCGCAGCCTCGGTTCCAGGCAAGCAGGAGTGCTAATGAACCCCGCACCCCTGTGTCAGGCGGCTTCCCCCGCAGCGAGCGAACCCGTCAGGAAAGACAGAGGCTCTATGTGGCTGGATGGGCTTGTCCTGGTTTTCCACCGCAGACGTGGGTGGGACTCTGTCCTGTGTCACGGCCTGGAGGGAAGAGCAGGTGAGGAGAAGGGAGAGGAGCCCTGGCGGCGGGGTTGGGGGGGGACCTGCACGATGCACACCCCCAGCAGGGGACAGGAAGACTGCCCCTTCGAGGGTGCAGCTCCCTGCTTTCTTTGCATCGGCCGCTTCCTGCTTTGGGGCTCCTTGATTAAAGAGCTGACCACCCTCACCCCCGCCCCCCACCG
>NW_028093945.1:0-728 GCF_014824575.4 Sturnira hondurensis | reverse complement strand
AGGACAAAGCCTCAGGGTTTCGCGCCACAGGCAGAGGGGCGTGTCCCTCTAACGAGGAGAAAGCGGCAGGGTTTCGCCCCACAGGCAGAGGGGCGTGTCCCTCTGAGGAGGACAAAGCCCCAGGGTTTCGCGCCACAGGCAGAGGGGCGTGTCCCTCTAATGAGAAAACGGCAGGGTTTCGCCCCACAGGCAATATCCCCTCCCCGTAGAGTGCCCCTCCCCGGGTGTGTGACGGGCTCATGGAGTCACCAAGGTCCCAATGCNGTTCCTGTTTGCGTGGGTAAGGTGGAGGAGCATTCACTGGATCTGGATCGAGATTGTCCTCCTGCGGTTCTTGCAAAACAGGATAAAGCCTACGCTGACTCCGGGGCTGTCTCCTGGCAGCACTAGCAGCTCCGCCCCTCCCCTCCTCCCCCTTTTCTTTGTTCCCTCCGGCCAGGAGACAAACGGCTCATCTGCCCTGCTGATTTCCTTTTAAAAATTTCCTAATATATCCAGGCCACTCAGTAGCGATATCCACCCAGATATCTATGTACAGGTATTGGTCAGGGTGGGGGACTCTATAAACAGTAGCCCGGACGGCAAACAAGGCTGGAAGCTCAAAAGTTCCCTCCGTGGTCCATCCTACATTAAAGGAGGGCCATTCTAGTTGACTCAGGGTTCGGAGGAATTCAGAGTCCGGCGGCGAGCCACCATATCCTTGGGCTCGCCTCTGAAAATCAGAAAAA
>NW_028093944.1:0-1587 GCF_014824575.4 Sturnira hondurensis | reverse complement strand
TGGTTGCCTCTCCTGAGTCCCCTGCTGGGAACTGGCCTGCAACCCAGGCATATGCCCTGATGGGGAATCAAACTGTGATCCTGTGGTTCGCAGACCCGCGCTCAATCCACTGAGCTACACCAGCCAGGGCTAAACTTTTGAAAAAATACAATAGTCCCAATAAACTCAGTTGAATGTGTGTGCATGTAAAAGTTTAACATAGTCACTAATATTCAACAATCCTAGGTTCTACCGTAAAGGTGCTCCCTCCACTTAAAGGCTTATGCCTGATGGAGCATAAAATTTCCATAATTTTATTTGCCTATAACTTGTATCATGAGAAACACATAAAAATATTTTTTGTCTCAAAAGACTGCAATGGTCTCAGTTAGAATTTAGTTTATTTCTATAAGGCTCTTATATTTAATAGCTAATATACCCGTGTTACACTATCATAACTGACTAGTATGCAATGCATTCCACTCAATGGTTCATGATATTTTATCTTTTTAAGTAAAACACCATGAGTCAACATTTGGCTGAATCTCTACTTCAAATCTGTAGTTGCATATAACATATTCATTTAAAAAAGAAATAGTAGATCTATTTTTTCTATAGATCCAGTTAAGGTAACTTTCTTCTCCTCTCAAATGCACCTAAGCGAACAATCATAAAACATGTTTTAAAGAAAACCTTTGAGGATAACTCCTCAATTAATATTTTCTTTAGGATGAGGTCTAAACTTGAAGTTCTGATCAGCGAATGTTAAATTCTAAAATCCAATTTTGTAAGGAGCTTGCCTTAGGAGATTGGCTAGATTCCAGCGAGGTAATTGTATTACACCTTCCTAATCTTTCACAGAAATCTCAAATGAATGAATTTTTCTTCTTTGTATGTTAATTAGCAAATGCTACTAAAAATGAACATATAAAAAGTGAACATATAAAAGCTTATGTGTGAATGTATGCACAGAAATGATGACAGGTAACTGGAAATTGTTGCAAAGGCCATTGACAGCTGTGTGAAAGAAGGCTTATAGGTAGGAGACTACGTCACTGAGGAAACATTGTTTCTGGTGTCATTTTTCATCACCTTAAACTTCTCTATACCCAGTGCCCTCAAGGACCATGAAGAAAGTTCATTCTTAGATATTGGCAATAAAAACGTTAGGAGATGTTCTAAAAGAAATTGCAGCAAGCCAGAGAGTTAAGAGAGAGAGACAGAGCAGGTGACCAGCAAATAGCTGTGGGTCAGCTAACAAAAGACTGCTCTCATTCCTGAATGTATGTTGAAGCTTTGAATCAACCTCCAGGAGTTTGTTATCCTACCACTAGATACTACTGCATCTCTGTGTACGCATGAACTTACAGGATGTTGCCTGTAACCAATTAAAAGTATTTCTTCCTTATAGACTATACACCTAGCAGAGAACTGCCCCCTTTCACTCCCCCCTCCCCTTGTCAGTAACTGATGCAATTTCTTTCAAACACCTTACCCCTTTCCTATCCGAAACAATGTATGAAAGCACCCATTTACTCCAGAATGCTGGACATGTTTGTTTTTTTCTACTGAGCCATACTGCTGGTAGTTTAAATTTCATGTTCCAGG
>NW_028093943.1:0-1751 GCF_014824575.4 Sturnira hondurensis | reverse complement strand
TCAGTGGATTGAGTGCTGGCCTGCAGACTAAAAGGTCACCAGTTCCATTCCCGGTCAGGGCACACGCCTGGGTTGCGGTTCAGGTTCCCTACTTGGGGGCGTGTGAGTGGCAACCCATACAGGTGTGTCTCGCACATGCTTCTCTCCCTTTCTCCCTCCTTCCCCCTCTCTCTAAAACATCAGTGAATAAAATCTTTTTTAAAAGATGGTAATATCAGACAATGTGTTGAAGAGATCAGTAAAGGAAGGCAGCAGTTCCTAGGATCCTTTCTGCATTTTCCTACTCTTACCTGCATTTCTATCCATGAGGAAAATTTTCTTGTCAACAGGATTTGGGAAATACTCACCTTCTTATGTTTACTCTGTTCCCTTCTGAAGGCCACCCAAGAAGGTTTCACTGAAAGACGATGAGAAATCAGTGTTTTGGTTGGTAAATGTTCCAAAAATGTGGAGATTCTTATTAGGGACACAGAATTCTGAATGAGAGTAGTCCAAGAACAATCCCAGGATGATTGGAAAATGTTTTCTGAGGTATCATTTAGGTCTATGCTTCTACTGGGGCCATCCACTAATTTCATTAGAATGATAAAAAATAGACAAAGTGTCATCTACGTTTCATCTTATGTTCATGAAACACCTATTATCATTTATTAAAAGATACATTGGCCTCTCCTGACAAAAATGTAATAACAGTAACTGCACAGAAATTCCATGTCTTCAACACAACCCTTTCTCCGTCCTGTTTTTTGCATTTGAACCGGCCTCGTCCGGGCACCACAGCCCCTCACCTCCTTTCTCTGGGATCCTCCCCCTGTGCACATACTGGCCATCCTCGCCCTTCCTTATCATTAGACTCTGGTCGGCATCCACAGTCTGCTGATCACAGAACAGAATTCCAGTCAAGTTGAAGATCACATCTTGGCTTCAGCTGTGTTTCAACCCCAGACCCAGGAAAGTGCACCGACTGTACCCAGCGAACACTCATGATACTGGACAGAACGGCCCATGGCCGACGTCAGGAAATGAGACAGCGATCACCACTTCCTCCTCCGGCCCTCCCCCCACTCCCGTCCTCCGCGTGGTTAATGCCGTTCCGCGTCTGTCTCCACGAGGGCGCCGGGCAGCCAGGTGTGGGGACACTCCTCGCCGGCCAGACCTGCCTCCCTCTCTTGTGATGACTCTTCTGAATGTCTTGTTCACTTGTATATTCTTGTACATTTACAGGTTGTTAATGTGTCTATAAATATGTAAGGTGATTTTGCACACTTGAAGTTTACAGGAACAGCCCCTCACTGTACGACACACTGTTCTGCATCCTGTGTGTTCTCTGGACAAGCAAACCCTGTCCCCTGGTTATGTCCCGAGATGCAGCCTGACCTACACCAGGTCCGTGTCGGGAGGGCAGCTCCGCCTCCTCCTGCCCCTCACCTCGCTGCCTTGGAGCCCATTCTTCATCAGCGTCCGCAGGGTCCTCCTCCTGGAGCTCGGCGGCCCCCGTGCGGTGGTGACGCAGGAAAGGTGGCTGAGGAGCCCTGAGACCTGGACGGAGACACAACCAAGTCCTGAAAGCACAGAGCCCGGAGGAGGCACGAGCTCCGGGAAGCCCCTGGGACCGGCTCGGATGCGATGGGAGCGCCGCGCGGGCAGCGCCAGCCCTGCCGCGACGTCCGCGCAGGAGGGAGCCTGTCTGGTCAGCGGCCCTGCCGCCCAGCGCCTGCGCACTGGCGACCTGGGCTGGGGCGCGCCTCCAA
>NW_028093942.1:0-1856 GCF_014824575.4 Sturnira hondurensis | reverse complement strand
TGATGGCTCTGGGCACTGGCTGCTACTCAGCTCTGTTCTCTGTTCTTTCTGTTCTTTCTTGTGGTTTCCTGACTATCTGGGCAACTTTCACTTCTCTTTTCCAGAAAGTTGACTATTTGTTTCTTCATGTGTCAGAAGTGTCGTCAGTACCACTTCAGGAATTTGTAGCAGACTGGGCCTCCGAGGTGGGCACGGTACATATTTATCTGCACTGTGGAGGCCGACGCCAGGAGCCTCTCCTGTCTGCACCTGGTCTGCGGGGGAGCCCTGACCGAGACCTTCCCCAGAACCAGGAACCGGGACACTGGCAGCCGCTCTGGGGAATTCGAGCCAGTGTGACCCAAACAAGGAAACAGACAAGACATTATTATCTGGGCCTCACAGGCAGCTGACGAGAGGTGAATATTTACACAACGGTCATCTTTTTCTTAAAAAATTAACCTCTAATGCCCTGGCCGGGTAGTTCAGTGGGTTAGAGCATTATCCTGATATGTCAAGGTTGTGGGTCCAATCCCTGGTCAGGGATCAAACAACAAGCAACCAATGAATGCATCAATAAGTGGAACAACAAGTCAATCTCCCTCTCTCTCCCTTTTTCTCTCTCTCTCTCCCTACGTTCCCCAGCCCCACCCACACTGAAATCAATAGATAAATTAAACATTTTAAAAACAACCCTCTAATCCAGATAAAAGGCCCCTGAAGCTTACAGGCAGGACCACAGGAAGAGGAAGAGAACCCTGCCCGAGGCGCAAGGGGCACTGAGGAGCCAAATGACTCAGAGTCTTGTTTCCAGGACGGTGAGGTGGACGGTATTGAAAAAAAAAAAAAGGCAGACGGAGAGAGAGAAAGAAAAGACAGTTCATGAATGGGGCTGGGATAGGAAGAAAACCACACTCTGGGGCCAGGGGAAGAGACGTGCGTCCTTCCCTCACTTCCCCACGTCTGTCCTTTGTGCTCATTGTCACAGTGACACTCGCCTGCACTGCACAGTGAGGAGGGGACCGTGTCTCTGCTGAGCTGAGCTCGGCAGGCACGGGGACCCCCCTCTTCCTGAAGTGTCTTCAGGGCCTGAGTGCCCACTGCTCATGGGGAAGACCCACAGGGAGGGTGTGATGGCCCAAGTGGAGGAGGAAGGAGACCCCATGGGGGAACCTCTGACCTGGAAGGTCGGGCCCTGGGTCACCTCACCTGCAAGGGGCGGCTCAGGAGGCTCTTGCGCAGTCTGCTGCTGGATCCTGGAAACAAAAACCAGGCTTCTGGGAAGACACTGTTCCTCTTCTTGAGGGGCTGCTGACGTGACAACCCTGTGACAAGTAGGGCCGGCCTCCCAGTGGCCACACCCTGTGAGTCTGTCCACCCCGAGGAGTCCGTGGTCTCTTCCTTCTGCACAGCCAGAATCAGAGAGGAGACGCCATGCCCCCCACCCTCGAGGCCCTGCTCTGCCTCGGTGAGATGTGAGGGGGGAGGGGAAGCCCTGCTCTGTCAGGACCCCAGGGCTCAGGAGGCTCCTGGGGAGGAGGGCTCTGCTCAGGACTCAGGGCAAATCTCTCACAGGGCCTCTCTTGCAGGGCTGAGCCTGGGCCTGAGGACCACAGTGCAGGCAGGTGAGTCTGTCCCTAGGGCTCCAGGGTATCACTCCCCACTGGGGACATGAGGCTGTCCCCTTTGGGGATGAAGAAGGGCAGTTCTGGGAAGAGAGATGAAGGACATCTGAGATGTTGGGGGCTGGGAGCTGGGCACTGGGGGTGGAAATATCTTGTGACCCAGCCTCTGACTCCTTCCAGGGACCCTCCCCAAACCTACCCTCTGGGCTGAGCCAGGCCCTGTTAACCCCTGGGGGAGCCCTGTGACCATTT
>NW_028093941.1:0-509 GCF_014824575.4 Sturnira hondurensis | reverse complement strand
CGGCCTGGGGAGGCGGAGGCTGGGAAAGCCTGACTTCCTGTTGCCCTGAGTGTGCCTGGGTTCTTGCACCCCAAGGCCCATGGTGAAGACCTCCAAAGAGAGAGAGGTCAGGGGTCAGGGCGCACAGCCCACCGCTGGCCGCAGAGCAGGATTTCACATCAGCAGGGCCCACTGGCCTCTCGTGCTCCCTGGCCCTGCGGCTCCATGAGGGGACCTGCGGGAGCCGTCCACAGTGCGCAGCAGGCCCGAGGGGCTTCCACATCGCACGCTCACTCCCCACCTCCCAGAGGCGGGGGGGGGGGGCCCTTAGCAAACAGTTTACTTGCCGACTTGCCATGTTTTTGCCAAAACCGTGACTTCGCAGGGCATGCCCGCCCCCAGCACTAAGCCGGAGCAGCGTGGGCAGCCCCCCGGGTGGGCACGCCCCGCCAGCCCCCACGCTGCCAGGGCTCCGGCGTCCGGCCCTGGGATGCCTTCGCTTCCCTTCTCCGTAGCCAGAAAATTCGTTA
>NW_028093940.1:0-660 GCF_014824575.4 Sturnira hondurensis | reverse complement strand
GGACATTCAGCTGAGAGCTGCAGGCTGTCACCTTGAATATTGCCCTCCTCCGCCCACTTCTCCTTCCCGGGTACCATTCAGCTCCCCCCCAAACTCCCTCTGGCCCCAGCCGCTTCTTCTGGAAGCACCCGCATGGCAGGACCCCCGAGACCCAGGCTGGTGCTGACGCGCATGCTGTCCCTCTCGATGTCCTCTACGTAGCAACACCAGGGGAAGAAGACACTGTGGCTGCCTCTTCCTTTGCGGCTTCCTCCCTCCCACTCTCGGTGCCCCCTCGGCTCCGGACGCAGGCGGCCACTAACCGGGCGTCACTTCTTCTGCCTGCCAACTCAGTCACATCTCATGGAGCCCAGCAGTCCTCCAGGGCCGCGGTCTCGGGACCTCGTTACCCTCTGGAAGATTGCGGGCAACTCCGGCAGACTTCTGTGGGGGGGGGGCTCTTTTCACCCCCATTTGTGGCTAAAGGAATTAAATGTTCTCAACAGAACACACAAAGCCACATTCCATTAACCCTCAGGACACTGATGTCACGGAGCATCAAGAAAACTGCACAACCGGGAGGCGGAGTGGGGAGAGGGCAAATAACATCTTCTTGCTCTTCTGAGAATTGTTTCGGTTTCACGGACCCCCCGAGAAGATCCGGCCCCCTCGGGGGTCCCT